>NC_092346.1:72592931-72892931 GCF_963676685.1 Mytilus edulis | reverse complement strand
TTCTTATTTAATCAAAAGTTTTTGTCTTTGATTAACAGCGTTTAAGACCTCCTTATTACTTTCCATATATCATCAACAAGGTTCTTAGAATATGATCTAGTAGATAGAAAAGGCTATTGAACACTATATTTGTAAAGAAATAAATAATTTGTTTTCTCTTTTACACAGTATGTAATTATACTCAGGGACTTAGAATGGTGTTCTACTTGTAAGTTCTAAAGAAATGAACAAAAATAATAATAGGTCCTGTGCATTAATTATCTGCACAAGTCATTTTTTTTTTATTTCAGCAAAAAGTATGCTCATTAAATATTTTTACGTTAGAGTTGTTTGTTTTTTGCCATTGATTTAATACCTTTAATGATTTGTTTTTTTAACTTATAATTTTTTGTAAATTTTTGTTTTTAAAGGAGGTGGCTATGGAGGTGGTTATGGTGGTGCTCAAGGTTATGTAGGTGGAGGTGGTGGCGGTGGAGGAGGTGGTGGCTACAACAGTGGCAATAACAGAGGAGGAGGTCAAAGGTTAGTATTTACTCTAACTTATACAGTGTTCATCAGTTATTGCACTTAACATAAGAATTTTATTTACAGGTAACAGAGGTCTTTGAAAATGGAGGTGTAACACTACCAAAACTTATAACACACACATCAATAGGCAGAAAATTGTAAACAATATTCCAATCTAAAGAATCTGTCAAATATACTGAAAATTAAATAGAATAACAATAAAAATATTATCAAAGTTTTTAAGCACAAAAAATTGCATAACTTACATTTCTTTAGAATAATGACAAAAATTGCCTAATTTCCACTAAATTTATTAATGGAAAAAATAAGGTTAATATTAATGAAAGATGTCTTGTGAATATAGACAAAGCAGCCTTGATAAATTATTAAAATGACTCTACCATGTGCTCTATATTTGCCCCCACCCCTCAAAAGAAATCTATATCCAAAACTTGTTTTTCCTTTTACTACCAATGTATGGCTAACGTAGTACAATTGATTATTGTATAAGAAGTAGTAACAGATTACTTGTAACATTCATTACTTTTAAAGCAAACTCCAGCCTATCAATCTTTTGACTAAATTATAGTCGTGGACTTTTTTCTATGACTTAAATTTCTCAAATCCAAAACTTGAGATCAGTTATAAGTATAAAGATTATCTGTATAAGATTGTTGCTCATTTTCCTACTGATTTGACCGTTTACTCCTATATATTTTTAAGCAATAATAAATTCCTTGGAAATCAGTTTTGTTTCCTTTATTGTCAGCCTAACTTGACGATATATTTAAACTGATAAATGTATATAGCATGTAATTCTAGAAAGTTGTCAAGTAAATAAATAGTGCCAATAAATTAGTTGGATAATATTATATTGTTCTGGTTTTCAGCAGAATGATATTCTTCTGATAATTGGTTTACAATTGTTCAATTTGTAATAAAATATCAAGCAGAAGTTTGTTTTTGTTTCTTGAAATTATCTTTAAACTAATTATTGGCAACAGAAATTTTCTGCAAATGAATATTTTCTTTTATTTTTTACTTATTCATTTTATATTGTGGTTGACCTTTTAATCATAATTGTAGGATATAAACATACGACTTAAAGAAGACTTTTGGTCGTTTGACAGTTATCCTTTAATTTGGTTAATAAGCTGAAGGTTTTTTTCTTGACTTTGTCCCTGCATGTTTTAATCGGGTGCACTTATGTATTTCAGTGTTTCAGGGCAAGCATGAACAAAATAAATGTCTGGATTTTTTTTATGGAGACCGTCAGATTGTCAAGTGCTTGCAGTATGCTTATTTTGACTCAATCCAATCTTAAAATGAAAAAATTTTTGGTGTGATATGTGTAACCAATTAGCCAAACTCTGTTAGAATGGGAGGAATGAATTTTATAACCCTGAAAATATTGGAACAGGGAACTCATGCCATTAGGTTTTAGAGTTAACATAGGTTGAAGTAAAGATATTCATGGTAAAGAGTTTATTCTGAAAATTTAGATTTAAGGTAGTTTTATACAGAAAAAAATATATTTATTATCACAATGTAACATTACCAAATAGTTGTAAATGAATTAGATTAACATATAAGGATGAACAAGTTAAACCCAGTTGGCCAAATCATAATTGCTAGATATTGAATTTTAATCTAAAATTGTGTCTATTGGTTTGGGCAGTATTGTGAAAGATATACTTCTCATTTCACATATAATTGATGATATAAAAAATATACAGAAAAAAAACTACAGAAGTTTTTCACTTAGAGACCTCTAGCTCTCTATATTTTATTAAAAAAAAATCCCTTTTATCCTGCCCATTCTTTGATTTAAATGTATATTCCATAGTATACGAAGTAGGTAAATATTCAAATAATTAAATTTTCAAAGACAATTAATTTTCTTGTTTTATTGAGTAGTATATAAGTAGAAGTTTAAAGAAGTATGACCTTCAGAAAATTATTTGACAATAGGTATCAAATCTTTGATGATATAATTTTTAATCATTTTTAAGTGAGATATTTTGACAATTATTTGCTTTTTAAACTTAAAATTTTCATGAAAGAAATTAAGTAACAATATCAATGCAGTAGTTTCCAAAATTTTGAATTTCGTTATTCAAATATGGTTGTTTTTTTCATTTGAAACTTGCATAACTTTATGTTGCATATGGGAGTGTTTCATGTCTAAAATAATTATTTAAGTTATTTTATTTATACAATTTCAATTAAGATGTACTATTGACATCTTCCTTTTATTCGTTGTCTGTTTTGAAACAACTTATAATTTTGTTTTTTCCATTAAATAGTAATAAAATTATTTAATTGTTGAGATTTAATATCTTTTATGTCTTAAAATAGTTCTATAGAAAAACTATTACTAATTTAATGATTGAACATCCCTGATAAAAAGCTGACAGATGTGCATGGAAAAAGTCTGATGTCAGTGGGGATGTGGAATCAAATCAGGGCCCTTGAAGTGCCTTGAAGTATCTTCCCCAGTATCACAGGATAGAACATTTAGACACTGATTCATCATAGCCAACCAAATGAAAACATAGAAGACGATATTGGTCTAGTAAACGATCTCATTAGATGTAAGCCAAAGGAAATTAGAACACAGGACTCACAATGGACTCACAAAAACTTGTAGCAATTAATTTTGGAGTGGGGTTGTTGAGATTGATAGGATTGTTAAAGATAGAAGTCTGCACACCTGTGCCGCTATCAAAGAATTGCTCCCCGCTACTTTCAAATGTAACAAACAAAAAAATGAGGGTTTGAATAGAACTTGAACTTTGAATAGATATCATTGATGATTATTAATTGAGGTGTCATTTTTTCCTTTATTGGAAACAATACAAAAGTACTTGACGCATGCTGTATATACATTTGAACGTAAATTTCATTCTGTTTGATATCTTACTTCTGCACTAGTGTTTTTACTCAGTAAATATCTCCTTACAATTATTGATCTGATTTAATAATATTGTACTCTGGTAAGATTTTTAAATTGACTACAGTGTTTTGTTAGGTATACTTGAGATCTTAATTCTCTGACTGCAAGGTTTAATATTTTGATTATTTGCAGGATTTTTTCATTAAGATAAAAAAATATGTCAATCATGATGTCAAAGGTTACGTAAACTTATGACTTACTCTTATCCCCTGTCATTGTTCTAATAGTACGGGAATTTATCTAAATACTTGACTTTCTGTACTCACCAATTTATCATTATATTTTTACTTTTTGTCATTTCAACTGACACTATCTGTGTGGTAGTAAAATGGCTAGAAAAAGTCATAGGTCAATTTAGTTTCTTTCTGCCATTGAAGGTTAGGTTTAGCATGTTATTATTATTATTATCTTTGTCCTTAATAATTATTAGAATTTTTTAGATATTTGATTGAGATGAAGGTGAAAAATGAAATTTTAAAATAGATTTTGAGAAAAGAGAATGTTTTATTCAATACATGAGTTTTTCATCATGATTGAAATTTTTATAGGACTTTTGAACTTAAAATTAATCAAAGGTAATGAAAAGATGTATTATTGGCCTAAGACAGAAGGGGCATATTTTTTTTATCTCTGTATCTAACCAACCATACCTCTAATGGCCATTCTCTCTTGGGTAACAGTTTCTGTTTAAAGTAGTTCACCAGGAAATTTGAGTCACATCTGTTTGAAACTTAAAAATGTTCTTAATGCTGTGAACTTTATAAAAAAAAATGCCAATACAATGTACATTGTATGAGGGTTTTCAATTAGATGTCAAAGTTTACTGAACATGGAATTGTGATTGTGTAATCAGGGCATGGTAGCCCTGCTATGCATTCAGTGCATGTTCTTGTATCTCTTTCAACTACTTTTCTATTCCTTTGACAAAAAATGTTGGAAGTATTAATTTTTAATTTTGTCTCCCTTTATATGGTTAAAAAAACATATTTTGTTCCAATTATTTTAGGAACTGTCGATTCATTTATTTTTGTGGGTATCAATTTTTCTTGATTGAAAAAAACTTGCATTGTAGTGGATACTTTATTTCATGGTTTTTAAAAATTCTGCATACAATCTAAAGTCATAAGAAACCTCAAATTAAAAAAAATAATGCATATGTTTTTTTGTAACTCAATGGATAGTTTTCATTATACAGCTTATGTACATATACTTTTTTCTGAAGAAAATTCTTTAATTTGTTCATATTTAAGTTTACTTTATTTTCATTGCTTCCTTCCTTCCAGGAAGCAATTCCCCTACATATTTTCTGTATGCAAAGTGACCTCAGTGTGATTGCAATACGCATGAATGTCCTTAAAATAAATATTTCTGATTGTACATGTTAAACACGTGCTCAATATCCGTGCTTTTTGTTGATTTTTGACAAACAGGTGACAATCGTTAAATTTCGGCTTCAAAACACGAACTTTAATTACCTGCCATATTTTCACAACAACACTGACCGATTGGAAAAAAATTGACGATTATACGAAATTTATGCGAAAAAAATGATAAAATCGTGCACAGAAGACTTAGTTTATGATGTTTGAATGCATTGGTTCAAGAAATGGAATAACATTATTTTTCACCGGTCACTCGTTTATTATGACTTTTAAAACAAATTGTAATTCAATGAATATTTAAATTCATGGTTTACCTGTACCCATGAAATCCACAAAAATTGGTAACCAACAAATAATGATGAATCCACAGTAATTTAGAATAAAACTCTAGATATATTTTCAATTTTTTTAAAAATGTCATGAATAAATGTGAAAAAAAAAATAGACAAATAAGATGTCATCTTTTGAAATAACTGGAATATACTTAAAAAATTTAAGATAGATTTAATAAGTAGATTAGGAACCATCGATAATTGATCATAAGGAATGGGTGAATTGATACACATGGGATTTGTGGTTCTCAAGTTATAACTTTAAATAATGTGGAAAATGAAGAAAATTGGAAGTTTGTTTTATTTTACTCAAGTATTCTTGAGCAAAAAAATTGTTTATTGCAATGCTACAGATATCAGGATGGATTTTCCTGACATGTATTCTCCATACTAGATCTACGATTGTCTCATTAATAGATTTATTCATATTATTACTAGGCTGGAACCAATATAGAGCTAGACAGCTTTTTTGGACACTGGTGTTTTCACTTAATGACCTTGTATCATTGGATTGCTGTGTTATTAAAGAATTTCCCATATATTTGTGTAATGTGTCAAAAAACATGATTGAAAACATGAAAGCTGGTTGGATTTAGAAATGTCTTACTTTACCTAAGGAATATTAAATGTGTATGGAACTTTTCAGATATGGTAACCAAGGTAACCAAGGTTGGCAAGGCAACATGAAAAATCAAGGAAATGCTTACAACAGAAATCAGCAGCAAGGAGGATACGGAGGCTATCAAGGTGGAGGAGGAGGAGGAGGATATAATCAAGGGGGAGGTAACCGTGGTGGAAATCAAGGAGGAGGTAACTGGGGTGGCAATCAAGGAGGAGGTAACTGGAGTGGCAATCAACAGGGTGGCAGTAACTGGGGAGGCAACCAAAGAGGAGGTAACAGAAACCAACAGCAGTATAGAGGAGGCGGAGGAGGAGGAGGGAATTATAATAGTGTAAGTATATAATGTGATGCATATAAGAAACTGTGTATTTTCCTATGAACTTTTAAATGAGTTGTTTGAAATTAATGTTACTTTTAGGCATAGATATATGAGTAAGCTTGCTTCTTGTTTGATCAATAGTGTGGATTCATTGATTTTCGATGGATATGAATTTTCATGGATTTCGTGGGTACAGGCAAACAACAAATCTAAATGTTCAACAAAAACAAATTTTCTAAAGGAAAGCTTGCAGTCTTTGCAAAAACAAGGAAATAAAATATCCACGAAAATACAAGTTTCTCTCAAACCTTGAAAATTGGTACCCACAAAAGTTAATGAATCCACAGTATTCAGAAAAATCTTAAATAATTCTTTTGCAACTAGTATAACAGTTAGAAGTTCAGCAAGAGCAATGCATTGCACATTTTCATATATTTTCTCATTAAATATATCCCATTCTTATAAGTGCTTTATTTATACTTGTAGAATAACAGAGGACAAGATAGATACAGACCGTACTGATGTGAAGAATATTGCTCATAAAACGTACATACATGAGAATACATGGGAAATTATAAATTTCCTTTATGTCATGATATGAAAATGTAATTTTTAATGTGAATATTTTTTCTTGACATTTAGAGCATGAAAACAGACATAATACATCTCAAACCAACAACAAGATATATAGTGGTTTAATTTGATTTGTCAAATCTTGTTTTGAGTTTGGTTATAATACAAACAAATGTATTGCAATGTATGTGAATTTCATATTAGTGAATGGTGTTACAGTACCACACAGAATAGTAATATTTCTGGATTGCATTCTAAAAGCATCACTTAATGTGATGTCAATATTTTCATGATTGTTCATAAGTCATATATTGATTTAAAAAACTGATTGAAAGTAAACACTTTAGATTTTTAATTTTTGCAATTATTAATGTTTGATTTATCAACTTTAGTTTAAGAGAACATTTCTGTTAAAACTTTATAATAATGCAAAGAAGAATTCATTCAATTAAAATATAGTTTTAAAATGGTCAGAAATTAATTTTGAAATTGATACAAATAAAACATAAAGGTTTTTGGAGTACACATATTTTTTTAAATCTTGATATTTAAATCATAAGTTAAGAACACATACCACTCATCATGCTTATAAAGCAATGTCTCTAAGTAATTATTTCTTTGATCTTTACAAACAGTGATTACTAAAATTTGAATTGTATATATTTTATATCATGTAACTTGATGATATTTTAATTAATTTATAAGATCAAAACCTTGTAAATATCATGATGAACAATTAAAATTATTATCATTATTCATAGTCTGGTGTTTTTTCTTTCATATGAAAATTTTTTTTGACTTGTTTCAGATTGCTCTAAATATTGAGTGGCTAACAACATGTTGGGGCATATGGCCAAAAAAATATAGCCGATATCATTTTATGCCAAATATTATCTCATTTGCTCCACAACTTATTTGCGACAATACTACTTCTACACCACTTCATTTTAAAAACTATAGGTATCATTTGCGCCAATTAAAAAATTATCTAATTGCACCAATTTTATGAACTTATTTACATTTACTTATATATATATCAACTTAATGATTCACTTCCCACCTCTTGTATACAGGCTTAGTTTAACTACTTGGATACAAAAAAATATGCTGAATTAAAATCCTCACTCATATACAGTTAACACTGTTACATGTCTCTGATCAACATTAAATTAAAGGCTGTTATTTATAACTCATAATAGAAATATATTCCTTTCTGCCCACTTTTCTTCTCTCTAAGTTTTTTTTATCATTCTCTCTTGGATTACTTCTTTTTTCTTTATAATAAGTTGCCTTACAAAATTTGTAATCCTCTACAACGATGATAGGTTTCCCTTTATCAGATTTTATTTTCTTAAATGATATACATGTATTAGACATCTTTCCATGTGAAAAACTATTCTATTACTGAACAATTTATGTACATGTATTGGTGAGTTTTCTTAATTTTGATGTTTAGTTTAAATTTAAAGTGGATAGGTTAATGGTTACATGTTTGATATAGGCAAAAAAATATTAGGGTTAATGTGGCGCAATTTGATTCTATTCATTGGTGCAATTAATACCATCCAAAAAATAGAGAGTGGCGCTATTGATACCTTTTCAAAACTGTACTTGGGGTTAATTGAAGGACATATTACTGTGAAAGTACTTTTATTCGTGGGGTTCCAATATTCGTGGTTTTCATGGTTTTCGTGGATGAAATAAACAACGAAATAAAACTAAAACAACCATTGTTCAAATAAAGACATGAAAAGATTCCTTGTAGGTTTGACTACTGATATGATCTAGAGAATATATTGGGTTAATTAGTGTTGTCACTACCATTTGCACGGGTCAATGTTTACTTTGCAATTTCCTTCAATCCAGATTTGTAATCTTGGTTTCTAAAGGCTTCTGTAAAAGATTGACAACACCCTTTGACAAAACATATTGTTGTAAAAAGATGCATATGGGTGTGATATACATTCTAGCCAAACAGAATGTTGTTTGTAGGCTGCAATATGTAAATAAAGACAATGCAATAACCCACAGGTTCCCATTTTATAGCTAAAACTGCCACTTTTACTATGAAGCTTCATAAAAAGTGATGTTCTAGAAATTCAAAGTTCATATGAATATTATTTCCAAAGGTCAAAACAGGACTGTGGTCTATTTTCAATATTTGTACTTATACTTTCAAGAGTTTAAGTTATTTTAAAATTCTGTACTACCCCTGCTTTTGTTTAAAGTCTTCTTGAGAATTTGGCAACTGTCCATGTGTAGTTTTACTGGTAACTTTCCTAAGTTGCATAAAAAAGATGATGTGGTATGATTGCCTGTGAGACTATTGTGACTGATATGAAACACATGTAGTATCTGGGAACCAGTAGGTAAACAAAAAAAAAACAATTATGAATTTGTATATCTCCCCAAAAGAGTTGAGGTTTGTGAAATAGCTATATGTACAAAATGCAACCTGTAGCAAAAATAGCCAAATTTAGTCCAAAATATGTTCATCATAAGAGTGCACATCTATGACATCAGACAGGGTTTACCTGACCTTGGCCTCATTTCTAAGAAAAGTGATTAGAAGACATTTTTGTGGTCAAGTCTGTATTTGAGATACTATGAGAAAAGGTAAAATAAATTTGGAATATGGAATGACTGAAAGGTGTACTAGTTCATCTGGCAGATTCTGTGTGACCTTGTATCAATTTTCACAGTTCACTGTTAGATTTGGGTGTTTTGGTCTTTTCCTCCAATATAAGAAACAAAAGGTCAACTGTCTTGTGTTTATATGTATATTCTGTTTGACATTGCATTTGCAAATGGCCCATTCATTGTTCATTTGTTACTTTAAAAGTTTCATTGTTTGATCTATTTTCTACAAATTTTATGTGAAACTTCTCTATGTGTTAGAAATCATTGCAAGGATAACATGTCTGTCTGGCAGCGTTCATCTTGACCTTGACCACAATTTCATCGTTCACTAATGGTCCATGTTCAGGTTTTTGTTGTCACTGAAAACAGTAGGTAAAATGTGTTATGCATTCAGCATGATTTTAAGGTGAGCATGTCTATCTGACAAGGTTCGTCTTACTTTGTACTCATTTTAAGGTAAGCATGTCTATCTGGCAAGGTTCGTCTTACTTTGTACTCATTTTAAGGTGAGCATGTCTATCTGACAAAGTTCGTCTTACTTTGTACTCATTTTAAGGTGAGCATGTCTGTCTGGCAAGGTTCGTCTTACTTTGTACTCATTTTAAGGTGAGCATGTCTATCTGGCAAGGTTCGTCTTACTTTGTACTCATTTTAAGGTGAGCATGTCTGTCTGGCAAGGTTCGTCTTACTTTGTACTCATTTTAAGGTGAGCATGTCTATCTGGCAAGGTTCGTCTTACTTTGTACTCATTTAATGTGAGCATGTCTATCTGGCAAGGTTCGTCTTACTTTGTACTCATTTAAGGTGAGCATGTCTATCTGGCAAGGTTCGTCTTACTTTGTACTCATTTTAAGGTGAGCATGTCTATCTGGCAAGGTTCGTCTTACTTTGTACTCATTTTAAGGTAAGCATGTCTATCTGGCAAGGTTCGTCTTACTTTGTACTCATTTAAGGTGAGTATGTCTTTCTGGCAAGGTTCGTCTTACTTTGTACTCATTTTAAGGTAAGCATGTCTATCTGGCAAGTTTCGTCTTACTTTGTACTCATTTTAAGGTGAGCATGTCTATCTGGCAAGGTTCGTCTTGTACTCATTTCCATCGATCCACTCGAATGAAGTGCTTGTTTTATCACTGCTACTAAGTAATCAAAACAACTGCAATAGCTAAATGGAAAACATGGTTATGATTAGCTACATAGAACCACAATATATACCAGCATATGCATATTAAGATCGTTGTAAGAATTAAATAGAATATTGAAGAAGGTATTCAAAAAGAAGTCAATAAAAAAAACTGCCTGAAATTTAATGGATAAAGTCCCATAACTCTGGAAGGATAAAGTGGAAAATTTTCAAAAATGTAAAGAAGAAAACTTCTACCAATCTAAATAAGAAAATATGAAAGTTTCAAGGTAATTACAGCAGATTTCAGTCAGTATGTAGCTAATGGTAATATCTTTGGTTAGCTTGCTTGTTAGCTGAACCATGAAGTCATTGTTAGGTAAGGTAAACTTCCCAGGACTAAGCTACTTTAAAAGGAGGGTAGTATACCTTACCTAACAATGACTTCATGGTTCAGCTAACAAGCAAGCTAACCAAAGATATTACCATTAGCTACATACTGACTGAAATCTGCTGTAATATAAGCATAGTCCAGCTGAAGCTGATATTGTAACAAATGCATAGTATTTGTTGGGTAAAAGTCCCATAACTCTGAATGTATTGATGAGAAATTAAAAACTTTTAAAATCAGAAGTAAGCTTATACTCCCAACAATTGGCCTTCAAGTAATACATTTTTAAGTTAATCTATCAAAGCATGATCCTTGAGTTAATAGTATATGTGAACACTTTACCTATTGCAATTTGCCAAACTATTAAAGCTCCTTACTCTTTAGACAAACCGGAAAATGTTCAAAATCAAATGTAGGCTTTGATTTACCACTCCAATAACTAAACAAATTATACACACGCTTATATCAAATAAAACCAACAAGGTATAATTACAAACGCACGGTTGTTATAACATTCATTATCTGTCGTCTGTTTCCAGAAACTTAGAAATGAGATTGGAAACGGGGAATGTGTCAAAGTGGTAACCCTTCGATCCAAGAGCGATTATTTTATCAACCAAACGTTATTCGGAGTATGGATATTGTATATATGTTAAAAAGGGCTTAACTCGTCAGATCGATATAAAGCAGAAAACCATCTAACAAATTACACAGACTGATCGTGGCAGGGTGTTTATACATCCCTAAAAACTAAAAGACACAATGCACAGATCTGAGAGTACTCGCCAACAACAACTAATAAAAACGCATGTATGTTAGACTGAAATATCACTCAGTACCCATCCGTAATCTAATGGATTTAGTGTAAGACCGTTAGACGTCATGAACAGAAAAAAATATGAGTGTGCAATGCCCAATATAGGAATCGATAGAAATTAGTTCCGTGAATACCGGTGCATATGGGTATACTGGTTTTATTTTACTAATTACACAATCAATATTTATACCACTAAAAATAATATTCGCTGTCGTTCTGATGGTTTCCATTGAACTGCTCACCATTCTAGACTAGATGAGTTCATACCTGGTATTTGGTGAGGTTCATGCATGTGGCTTAAACTCACGTGGCCTAAAAAGCATCGTGTGCTTTTGTCATCACTTGGTCCCCGTCATCCTTTGTACGTCCGTCGTTGTAACAGTTTTGTTTAATCCTCTCAGGAATTACACTGGACCAAACGTAACTAAACTTTATATGAATGTTCCTTAGAGAATCTAGTTTGAAAATTGTATCAGAGTATTTCATCCGTTAACTTGGCAAAAATCGTTAGTTGACCCCTTATAAAAGGAATTAATTCATGTGAATCATGATTTTACCATTATAATATTTTTTGTGGAAACTGTCGTATATATACTTATAGAAGTAATAATAAGATTTACAAATAAATCTGCAAGGAAAAAAATCGTCATTAGATTCTTTATACGTGTGATTGCTCCTGATAGATTTATTTCCATTTTTTTGCGTATTTTTACGAAACCTGAAATAGATCGAGAGAAAGTGAGTTAGCAATTATTTTCAGCGAAATAAGATCTACAAATAAGTCAACACAGCTGAAATCGTCAAACGATTAAAAGAGTGCTTGCCGTTCTGTCTTATTTCTGTCCTTATTATGTTGGATCACGGAATTATTATATTGATATTTTTCTTCCATGGTTTGGTCTACCGATAGCATGACATAACAAGGAACTTATCATAACTATTAGTTTACAATCCTTATACTTCTATTCCAGATAATTTTGTGGTTTGTGGTTAGTGTTGCTATAAATATTCAAAATGTAGGTTGAGTTTATACTATAGACCAAGCCTGTATGATACATAGACCACATTTAACCTTCTGTGATTGTAGAGCAGCATAAGACACACAGATCTTCGACTTTTATTTTTAAGAATGCCTTTAATTAGTTGTATTCTACATTTGACTTCTTTTGTATACTTGTAATTTGAACTGTTTCGTAATCAGGTTCTTCCGGGTTCATATTTACCTAGTTTAACTTGCAGTTCAAAGCTTAATGAGTGATCTGGACTGATATGCATTAAACAACTTTATTATGATAGGATATCCAGTCTTTTAGTATGAATTTATCGTTGGACATGTAGAGAAAATCGTTCGTTTGGGAAACAAATGTCTACTTTAGTAGTTTTATACATATCGACTGGTCTAGTGTTTGGACTTCCATTAAACTTTTTATTCAAGTGTCTGCACGTCAGTGAAAAGTTTAGACATAGTGAGCACTGAAAACCAAACATACTCGCTACGAGCGTCTGTGAATTTTTTGTGTTTTTTTCTGCTTTAACGAACTAATTAAACGTCACCACATTCTGTAGGTGGTTGTCCCAAGTCAATTGTCGGTAATTATTGGTTGTCGTATGTTGCTGTACATATTTGTTTGTCATTCAATGTTTTGTGCATAGATTAGGCCGATAGTTTTCCTCTTTGAATTGTTTTTTGTTTATTGTTTCGGGGTCTCGTATAGCTGATAATGCGGTATGGGCTCTGCTTATTGTTAATGGCCGTACGGGGATATATAGTTCAAATGTGTCATTTAGTTTCTGGTAGTGAGTTGTCTTTCTTCTTATTTTTATATATACAAAAGAATAAAAAATCAGCCAAATACGGCGTAGACCATGTCGTCTAAATCTCATGATTCTCTCTGCAAACACTGTAATATGACACTGTAAAGGTAAATACAATATTTTCTAGTGTTTCAAATAATTCCAAATTTTATAAATAACATTAACAAATAAATTACCAAATAATTGATATTTCATACCAACCCAGATGTGCTCAGTGACTACTGGGCTTCAGATACCACCAGTATCAAAATGAGAAAAACCCATACCGTATAGACGGCTATAAAAATAAAAAAGGTCCCGACATGAAAAATGTGAAACAATTTAATTGAGAAAACTAACAGCCTAATATATAACAAATCAATAAAGTAACAACAAAACCTGACTTGGTACAGGCACATAAAGAATCTAACCTGGGATAGTAGTGTAACAGCACACACAGTTTATTTTCTACCTATGCTTTCGAATGTCCCTTTGGTATCTTCCATATCTCTTTTACAGATGCAAAGACTATAACAATCCAGTTACTTCTTGTATACTCAAACGATAAAATTTGCATCGTTCTATCTATATGTATACGATTATCAAGTCTTTTTTTATTAAATTTAAATAACCACAAGAAATGCATGGACATGTTTAAAAGAACTTATGCTTTCCGGTTACAATGTCCCATCAAGGAAAATGATGAAATGCATTCAACGCAATCTTGTATAAAATAGAAGTGAAAGATACCATGCAGGAAACATTCAAACTTATAAATCGACCTGTCAAAGCCATGGCTAAAAAAGACAAACAGACAAACAATAGAATACAAAACACAACATATAAAAATTAAGACTAAGCAATACGGGTTCCACAAAAAACTGGGGGTACACTCATGCTCCGAAAGGGTACGTCGATTTTGCTCCACATGTGGCACCCGTCGTGTTGCTCATGTTAGGAAAAACTCGGAAATAAGTGTAATTCGGAAGATCACATTCGTGTAAAAGGAACAGGATTGTTTAGTTGCGACAAAAGGAACATATCCGCTGTCATCTGTGGAACGGATATTCCAAAACGGTAAATCTACTCGAGACGACGTCCGTAAAATTAACGAAGGAATTGTTTCAACTTCACCATTTGGAACTCTTGGTTTAAAAGCTTCCTTGTGAGCAGCAACTCTTTTTCGAGGAATCATGATAGGGAATATCAGCCTGGGAATATCGTAACAATTGGAAGATATATATTCCGTATGCAGGCGCGCTGCTAAAATGTTGTTATACATAGAAATAGAAAGTTCATAATTGGGAAGCTGAAATAATCTCTTTTGTCATAAAGTTTTGTTTTCTGGATGGTATTAATTTTGTTTATTTATTTGGTGTGTTTGCGGATTAAATCTCTCCTATCGACTGTCTTAACCACATTTTAATATATTTTATGACTGTTTGCTAATACTGCAAGTTACTTTTTTCATATTGTTACAATCGCAGAGACTAGTTATGCTTCAGGTATTCAATTAGAAATTGATTAAAATATAGGTATGTACTGTATTATGTTGCCGTGAACAGCAACCACTCCTTTTTTTTTTTGAAAAACAGGAAATTAGTATAGTCTTCTTAAGTCATATTTTTTTCCTCTCCAAAATCTTATATAACATTAATAATTCTAAAGCTATCAATAGTGATGTCAATATAAGTTACGTTCGATACTTCGGAGAACTATATGTACTTAATTCCCTTTATTTTCATAATGAACCCTGGTCTACAACTTTGAAGATGTCAAGATAGTTTTTGCAATAACCCTTTTTCTGCCATTTTATGAATAATGACCCTCCGTCTGATTAAATCTAGACATCGGCGGGCAACTAAGATTTGTTTTTACGAGAACGTATTAATTTTATGTAGTTCGTGTGGATTAAAATTGAGACATGGGTGTAGATAGTAGCAAAGACAAGAACGTGTTTAACTTTTCATTAACAATGTCAGATAAATTAAATCTACGATGACAGTTTGTGTCAATCAGACCCGGATTCAACACCGCAATACCACAAACATTCATTCTATCTGTCAAAACAAAGACCAGTGAAGAAATGCTGAAATTTCAATGTTTATAAATTTGATTGACTAATTGACAGGGCTAAGTGGTTGACTAGCCAAACATTTTGATACGACTTAGGCTGACTAACCTTATGTCACCCATACCTAAAGACAATACGGCCGCTTTTTGAGAGGGAGGTTTATGAATAAAAATACAACATGTTAAGATATACATATATGTCACCTTAATGGTTATCTTTGTGAAAAAGTACTTTTTAAATTAATGTTAAACATAAATGAAATGTATAGGCGTTTTTAAACAAATTTCGATGCATACCCGAAAAGCGATACAAAAAAACCTACACAACTCAAACATGAAATGTGATTTTAACGAGGTAATTACTGGAATGTCAATATGTGAATTAAATGGAAGATTGAAAATGTTAAAAAAAAAGAAATAATAATACATGGTAATAGTGATAAAATCCTTAATTAGTATCAAACTCCGAGTCGTCGGTTGCTGAAAGTGATCTTGAGGGTTGATACAGTATCTGATTCAGATTTTGACATGTATAATTCTCTATTTATCACTAGATAACGGCATTTATGGTGTCGTTCGATAGTAATTTTCCTATCAATTTCATCTACTAAATAGTAAGCGAAACGCCATCCATTCATTTTTTTTAGCTCATTTTGACTATGACTGCGAAAAATTAAATATATTGCTATTACATGTATAAGAAAATTAATTGAGTGTCAACTCTCAAAATCCAGCACTGAATGTAGACTGCATCTGTCGTAGTGGTGATGGTTACTGCGATTTGGCTCGTGTTACCTGACGTTCTCAAATATTCTACGGATTTCTTGGTCTATTAGTCAAAAACTATTACTTCGTCCTAATTTCGCAAATAATTCATCATTTGACTTATACGTCAATTATGCCTCCGCAATATCATCCAAACAAATAATTATATTGTTTTGTGCCATTTTCTTTTCTTTCACCAATTAAGTTCGCAGATAACAGTGAATGATCGGCCCAGATAATCTTTTTATACAAGACATGTTGATTGAGAGCATTTTTTTTATTACTAGTACGAGGCAAGACACACTGGTCTGATTTTTTTCTTCTTTTTATTTTCTGAAACATATCTATTCCATCGCACTCGAGGTAAAAAGGAGGCGTGCGGACTAAGCACGACTTTCAAAATTTCGATTTTTTTCTGATATTTTGATTCAAGCAATCTGCCTTTTGTATGTTTGAAGAGACAACCCTCAGTAAAAAAAATGATTCCTGTTTCATCTCATTTCATACCAATTTCTAAAAGGTAAAGTCACTAAAATGACAGTCAACACCGTGTTATAATCTTATTCACTTTAAAAACAAAAACATGTTTAACAAAAAAGCACAAAAAAGCACAAAAAGGCATATACACAAAGCACATTAGCGAAAATTAAAGATAAGAATACAAAAATGTATATACCATAGTACAATAACAAAATGACTGGATGTATAAGTACAGAGCCACATCATAAGTATCAAATAAACATAAAACATAGGACAAGTTTACCAAAATTTTACAATAGTATAATGTCACCATCACGACATGTCTATACATTACGACCATCGTGTATTTTTGTGAAGTTGATACAAAATATTTATCAACAAGAGTCTTGGTACCTTCCGATTATTTTTTTTAGAAAAAGGACGAGACCTTCCTTGACATACCCTAGTTCATCAACTTTCTACTCAGACACAGATGACGTTTTACAAAGTCTGAGTAGAGGCTGCAAACTCTTGAATACCAAATATATAGATATCAGAAAGATGTTGTATGAGTGACAATGAGACAATTCTCCATCCAAGTCCAATTTGTAGAAGTAAACCATTATAGGTCAGAGTATGGTCTTCAACACGGAGCCTTAGCTCACAGTGACACCGAACAGAATGCTATAAAGGGCCCAAAATGGCTAGTGTAAAACCATTCAAATGGGAAAACCAACGGTCTCATTTAAAAAAAAAACCGGGAAACACTTATGAACCACATCAAAAAGCTGGGAAATTACCATGATATCCAATATGCATGTGAAGTTGGTATATATTGCTACTAAAGCATCAATCTGTTAACACATATTTTCGCTCAATGGTGTCATTGCTGAAGTTAGATGGAATACTCCTCTTTTTCACAGACAGTACAGAAATCTTATATTTACACGTTAATAATAGAATTGACACTTACCGTATAATAACATTGTCAAATACTAAAAGTAACACCAATCGTGACATATTTACACCTTTATTAGATCTATATGTATATTAAAATCAACTTCATTAAAATTATTAGTTTAACTTGTGTTACATTAAAATTATGTTGTGTGTTTTGTTTTTAAAAATCCGGTAATTGTTATAAATTATATGGGGGAAATCATGGTCTCTTCTTTCAACGGTTGTGTTGGCTCTATTGCTGTGTTGATGCAGAAAACAAACATGTTTTATGGACATGTTTAATGGTTTGAGTTATATGCTTTTTACCATTAGCCAATTAAATGACAAAATACTTTAACTGTTTCCGTACTATCTTTTTTTCAAATTCTATTCAGATGCATGTAACAAACGATATGATTTCAGCTACCCAATTGTAAACTTTCCATCATGTGTAGCAACATTCCAGCAGCACCTGTATACGGAGTATATATATCCCAGTCGATACGATATTCCAGTGCGCGTGTTTCATATCATGATTTCATCGATAGAAGATTACTGCTCACAAGGATCTTCTATTAAACCAAGAGTTAAACCAAGTGGTGAAGCTGAAATCATCCCTTGGTAAATGTTACGGAAGCCATCACGAGTTGTTTGTCCGTTATGAAATATCTGTTTCGCTGATGACGATGGATATGCTACAATCTCGTCTCCTTTCCCTGAATGTGACCTACAGAATTAGGCATATCACCGGGTTACTACTTAGATGTACATGAACAACACGATGGGTACCATCTGGATCTGCATACCCTGCCGAAGCACCAAGCTGATATCACCCCCAGTTTTGGTGGGGTTCGTTCTGCTCAGTTTCTAGTTTTCTATGTTGTTTTGTATACTGTTTTATGTCAGTTGGTCTTTTTCTTTTTTCGCCGTGCTGTTGTAAGATTATTTTCGACTTAAGCGTTTGAATGTCCCTATGGTATCCTTGGTGTCTGTTTTATTTTCGTTGTTATGTCACCCGATCGACAATGTCGGGTGACATATTGCTTTTCCTCTGTTTCTTTTTCTGTATTATTATGGCACCCTCAACGGAGTGGACATGTTGTTATTGTTCGTTTCTTTTTAAGTCACCAAAACGGAGTTTTGGGGACTTTATGTTTTTGTTCGGTTTCTTATTATGTCACCCTGACGGAGGTCGGGTGACATATTGTTATTGTACGATTCTTTTTTTTATTATTATTATTCCACACTTTTTTGTCCAGACTATTTCTTGAAAACGTATGGACCAATTGTAATGGAACTATACCAGAATGTTAATAACCATTGTCCGAAGTGCAGTCGAGATTGGCACTTCCAGGATGTCTGCTGTTACCATGGAAACAGAAAAAGAGTGAAAAAATGAAGTTTTAGTTTTTGGTGAATAATTTGACTATGACAAAACATTTAATCATCATATTTTTATACAATGTAGCTGTCCTCTATATACACGCTGTGGATGTTTTTGAGATCCATTGGAACTACGATGTTCCCATAGAAACTGATCAAAAATATCAAAATTTGAAAATTCTTAAAAAATATATTAAACTTTTACAGAAATGTTGCCTGGCAAATCTAGATGTGGCATTCAACTTTGGAATTTCCAAAATGGCTGCCGTTACCATGGAAACAAGGCAAAAACATCAAAAATGAGAAAATGTGATGGAACATTCCAGAACATTAGTGTTGTACAGCTATTAAATTTTATATGATTGTAAAATATTATGGGGAGTACAATATGAAGCAGAAGTATGACTTTGGAATTTTCAAAATGGCCGCCGTTGCCATAGAAACAGTAAAAACATCAAAATTTTAAAAATGCTTTAAACTTTCTAAAAATTTTCAAACTGATGCATTGTGAAGTAAATTAGTTAATTTAATGTTAAAATTTCGAAATGGCTGCCGCTTAGTGGCAATTGGTGGACCAGGGTGACATCCGCTATTGCTTGCAATGGCAATTCTAGTTATGGCACCCTCAACGGAGTTGGGGTGACATATTGTTATTCTACGTTTCTTTTTTTTCTTATTATGGCACCCTAAACGGAGTTTGGGTGACATATTGTTATTCTACGTTTCTTTTTTTCTTATTATTATTTTATTTATTCTTCCACACATTTTGTCCATGCTATTTCTCAGAATTGGCTTGAACAATATTAATGAAACTATATCATAATGTAGACCACTATTTGAAATTGTGCAATCGGGGTATGGCATCATCAAGATGGCTGCCGTTGCCATGGAAACTAATAAAATGTTAAAAAAATTGCAATTTCTAAATCTTTCATTATAAGACCTAGCTGGATGAAATTTTATGGTAATGTTCCTTGGTATGCCTAGATGTTGTGACAATATTAGGAAATTCCAAAATGGCCGCCATTGTCATGGAAACAGGGCCAAAGTTTAACATTGGCCCTACGGGAAAACACATTAAAGCTGCATTTCCTGCAAGAATATAACTTTAAACCTTCTATAAATTAATGGATATGTAACATGGAATGACCTAAAGTGGTACCTGTTTTTGGAATTTTGGAAATGGTACCCGTTACCATGGTAATAGCAAAAATTTCAAAAATTTCAAAATGCTCCAAAATTGAAGAAACTTTACAACAACGTTAATAAACATCTGTAGATGCGGTCTTTGACTTTGGAATTTTCAAAATGGCTGCCGCTCACCTGGCAATGGGGAAGGGTGCCATCCGTTATTGCTAGCAATAACAAATCTAGTTTTTCTTTTTCTTCTTCCACACATTTTGTCCGTCGTGTTTCTCGGAATCCAATGGACCAATGTTGATGGAACTTTACTATAAGGAGGACCCCCATGTAAAGTTGTGCACCTTGGTATGGAATGGTAAAAGATGGCCGCCGTTTCCATGGAAACAGCATAAATGCGAAAAAAATCAAAGTGTTCCAAACTGGAAGAAACTCCACAGGAATGTTCGCTGGCATGTGCTGATTTCCAGTTTGACTTTGGAATTTTCAAAATGGCTGCCGTTACCATGGAAACAGCTAAAATATCAAAAATTCTAACTCTTTCGTTATAAGATCCAACTGGATGAAACTTTATGAAAATGTTCTCCAGTATGCCAAGATGTCAACACAATATTTGGATAGTTCAAAATGGCCGCCGTTGTCATGGAAACTGGGGCCAAGTTTTGCATTGACCCTATGGAAAAATGCATAAAATCAGCATTTTCTCAGAGAGTATTGCACCAAAGTAAATGAAACTGTATTGATATATAACATGACATGTGGCAATGAGATGTACGCTTTTAGAATTTTGGAATTATCTACTGTAACCATGGTTGCAGCACAAATGTTCAAAATTTCCAAAAAAAATAAAGTGCTGCAAACTGGATGAAACTTAACAGGAATAGTGACTGACATGTGCGGAGTTGCATTTTGAAGTTGGAAATTTCAAAATGGCCGCCGTAACCATGGAAACAGCAAAAATATCCAAAATTTCAAAATGCTTCAAACTTAATGAAAGTTTGCAAAAATGCTACTAGACATCTGTAAATGCATTCTTCGACTTTGGAATTTTCAAAATGGCTGCCGCTCACCTGGCAATGAGGGGAAGGGTGCCATCCGTTATTGCTAGCAATTACAAATCTAGTTATTATGTCACCCGATCGACAATGTCGGGTGACATATTGCTATTCCTCTGTTTCTTTTTCACTATTATTATTATTATTATTATTATTATTCTTCCACTAATTTTGTCCGGCAGTTTTCTCAGATCCAAATGAACCAATCTGAATGATGGTGCACTATAACAAGGAACCCTGACTTTCCAGTTGCAGTGCAACTTTGGAACTAAAAAATGGCTGCCATCACCATGGAAACCGAAAAATAATGGAAAATTCCAGTTTTTGGTTTTGATGAATTATTTGGAAATGCTTTAACTTAGAATCATTATATTTTGATACAATGTAGGTGCCGGGCATATACTGGTTTTGGATGATTTTGGCAATCATTGGAACTGCTATGTTGCCATGGATACTACACCAAAAATTTCTAAAATATGGAAATGCTCCAAATTTTATAAAACTTTACAGTAATGATGAGCAACATTGTTAGAGGTGGAATTTGGTGTTGCAATTTCGAAAATGTCTGCCGTTACCATGGAAACAATGCAAAACAGGTCAAAATGGTCCAAAAACCTTTAAGTGGCATTTACTTTCTTAAGATGGTAGGTCAAATTGATTGAAACTTTGATGGTATGGTCCCTCCCATGTACCAATGTGGTATATGCCATTGAATTTTGGGAACGGTCTCTGTTGCCATAGGAACCATCACAAATGTCAAAAATTTCAAAAATTTCAAAATGCTCCAAAATTGATGAAACTTAATATGATGGTACACTGACAAGTCTGAATGAGACTTTTGAAGTTGGAATTTCCAAAATGGCCACCGTTGCCATGGAAACTGCGGAAATGTCAAATATTTTCAAAATGCTCCAAACTTTATGAAACTTAATATTATTGTTAACTTGCTTGTATAGATCAGACTTTTGACTTCGGAATTTTCAAAATGGCTGCCGTTGCCATGGAAACAGCAAAAATGTGAAATTTTCTAAAATGCTCTCAATGTACTGAGAATTTACAGAAAGATGTACTGCGATGCATATATGTGCATTCACTGTTAAACAATTTTGAAATGGCTGCCGCTTAGTGGCCATTGGGGGAAGGGTGACATCCGCTATTGCTTGCAATGGCAATTCTAGTTATTATTATTCTTATTTTTCTTTTTCTAACCCCTAAAACGGTCCTACCATTTTCTTGGAAGGAGTAGAGGATGGAAATTTTATATTTTTTCTGGGTAAGGGTCTGCATCATGGGGGGTGCAGAACCCAATGTCCATGATACCAGGGTGTCATCTTGGCATAATTAGGGGGGCTCAAAGATGGGTGGGGTTAATTTTTTTTTACATTTTCTAAATTTTCCACTGTATGGAGAGTAGATGGAATTATATATTCTCTTATGAATATTTAGAGACACATGTCTGCTTCAACTTGGCACTAATTTTATTTCAGTAGGGGGTCTCCATGGCATAATTTGAGGGGGGTGAATTTTCATGGAATATTCTAGAACATCAATGTTAAATTTGTTCTAGAGACATTTCATGGTATATGATGGTATATAATTATGGAGTGAACAATTTGCAGCAGAAGTGACACTTTGGAATTTTCAAAATGGCCGCCGTAACCATGGAAACAGCAAAAATAAGAAAAACATCAAAATGCTTCAAATTAAATGAAACTTATAACATATGTTGTGAAGCTAATGTAGACTTCACTTTTTAGTTCGAAATTTCCAAAATGGCCGCCGTTGCCATGGAAACTCCAAAAATGTGAAAATTTTCAAAAAGCTTCAAAATTGATGAAACTTAAAACAAATGTTGCCTGCCATATGTAGACATTACTTTTGACTTTAAAATTTCCAAAATGGCCGCCGTAACCATGGAAACGGCAAAAATGTGAAAAAAATCAAAATCCTTTAAATTTAATCAAACTTTACACACAGGTTATGTCGCATCATGGATACCGTAAAACAATGATTTGGGGTCCGTTTTGGTGACTTTTGTGTTAGCATCCTAACACAGGATTACTAGTTAAGTCACCAAAACGGAGTTTTGGGGACTTTATGTTTTTGTTCGGTTTCTTATTATGGCACCCTCAACGGAGTTGGGGTGACATATTGTTATTCTACGTTTCTTTTTTTTCTTATTTTTCTTATTCTTCTTCCACACATTTTGTCCGTCGTGTTTCTAGGAATCCTATGGACCAATGTTGATGGAACTTTACTATAATGAGGACCCCCATGTAAAGTTGTGCACCTTGGTATGGAATGGTAAAAGATGGCCGCCGTTTCCATGGAAACAGCAAAAATGCGAAAAAAATTAAAGTGTTCCAAACCGGAAGAAACTCCACAGGAATGTTAACTGGCATGTGCTGATTTCCAGTTTGACTTTGGAATTTTCAAAATGGCTGCCGTTACCATGGAAACAGCTAAAATATCAAAATTTCTAACTCTTTCGTTATAAGATCCAACTGGATGAACCTTTATGAAAATGTTCTCCAGTATGCCAAGATGTCAAGACAATATTTGAATAGTTCAAAATGGCTGCCGTTGTCATGGAAACCGGGGCCAAGTTTTGCATTGACCCTATGGAAAAATGCATAAAATCAGCATTTTCTCAGAGAGTATTGCACCAAAGTAAATGAAACTGTACTGATATATAACATGACATGTGCCAATGAGATGTACGCTTTTAGAATTTTGGAATAATCTACTGTAACCATGGTTGCAGCACAAATGTTCAAAATTTCCAAAAAAATCAAAAGTGCTGCAAACTGGATGAAACTTGACAGGAATAGTGACTGACATGTGCGGAGTTGCATTTTGAAGTTGGAATTTTCAAAATGGCCGCCGTAACCATGGAAACAGCAAAAATTTCAAAAATTTCAAAATGCTTCAAACTTAATGAAACTTTGCAAAAATGTTACTAGACATCTGTAAATGCATTCTTCGACTTTGGAATTTTAAAAATGGCTGCCGCTCACCTGGCAATGAGGGAAAGGGTGCCATCCGTTATTGCTAGCAATTACAAATCTAGTTATTATTATTATTCTTATTTTTCTTTTTCTAACCCCTTAAACGGTCCTACCATTTTTTGGGAAGCAGTACAGGATGGAAACTTTATATTTTTTCTGGGTATAGGTCTGCATCATGGGGATTGCAGAACCCAATGTCCATGATACCAGGGTGTCATCTTGGCATAATTAGGGGGGCTCAAAGATGGGTGGGGTCAATTTTTTTTTGCATTTCATCAATTTTCTGCTGTAAATAGAGTAGATGGTATTATATTTTCTTTTATGAATATTTAGAGACACATGTCAGCTTCAACTTGGCACTAATTTTATTTCAGTAGGGGGTCTCCTTGGCATAATTTTAGGGGGGTGAATTTTTATGGAATATTCTAGAACATCAATGTTAAATTTGTTCTAGAGACATTTCATGGTATATGATGGTATATAATTATGGAGGGAACACATTACAGCAGAAGTGACACTTTGGAATTTTCAAAATGGCCACCGTAACCATGGAAACAGCAAAAATAAGAAAAACATCAAAATGCTTCAAATTTAATGAAACTTATAACATATGTTGTCAAGCTAATGTAGACTTCATTATTGAGTTTGGAATTTTCAAAATGGCCGCCGTTGCCATGGAAACTTCAGAAATGTCAAAATTTTCAAAATTCTTCAAAATTGATAAAATTTAAAACAAATGTTGCCTACCATATGTAGACATTAGTTTTGAGTTTTAATTTCCAAAATGGCCGCCGTAACCATGGAAACGGCAAAAATATGAAAAATATAAAAATCCTTTAAATTTAACGAAACTTTACACACACGTTATGCAGTATCATGGATACCGCAGAACAATGATTTGGGGTCCGTTTTGGTGACTTTTGTGTTAGCATCCTAACACAGGATTACTTGTTTTTTCTTATTTTTATTCTTCCACACATTTTGTCCACGCTATTTCTCGGAATTGGTCAGACCAATGTTGATGGAACTATACCATAATATGAACCTCCATGTGAAGTTGTGCAAGAGACATTGGAATGGTAAAAAATGGCCGCCGTTACCATGGAAACTGCAAAAATGTAAAAAAAAATCCAAATTTTAAATCTTTTATTATAAGAGCCAACCTAATGAAACTTTATGTAAATGTTGGCAGTGGTGCCCTGAGGTACCAATAGTACTTAGCTTCTGCAAAATCTGTACCATTGCCATGGAAACTGGAGAAAAGTTTAACATTGAACCTATGGGAAAAAACATCCAATCAGCCTTTTCTAAAGGAATATCAGATCAAACTCAAAGAAACTTTATGAATATATAACATGGCATAGGTCGATATTGAAACTGTTGTTGGAATTTTCGGAATGGACACCGTTACCATGGAAACAGCAAAAATGTCAAAAAATATCAAAATGTTCAAAACTTAATGAAACTCATTATAAATGACCAATGGCAAGTAACGATCAGACTTTTGACTTCGGAATTTCCTAAATGGCCGCCGTTGCCATGGAAACTACAAAAATTTTTAAAAATTCAAAATGCTCCAAAATTGAGGAAACTTTACAACAATGTTAATAAATATCTGTAGATGCGGTCTTTCACTTTGGACTTTTCGAACTGTCAGCTGCAGTTTAGTGGCAATGTGGAAAGGGTGCCATCCGCTATTGCTTGCAATGGCAAATCTAGTTATTATTTCACCCGATCGACAATGTCGGGTGACATATTGCTTTTCCTCTGTTTCTTTTTCCCTATTATTATGTCACCCGATCGACAATGTCGGGTGACATATTGCTTTTCCTCTGTTTCTTTTTCTCTATTATTATGTCACCCGATCGACAATGTCGGGTGACATATTGCTTTTCCTCTGTTTCTTTGTTATTATTATTATTCTTCCAACTATTTTGTCCGCCACTTTTCTCGGAGCCAATGGAACCAATCTTAATGATAGTTTAGTATAATAGGGAACACAAAATTTCGGGTTGCAGTAGGGTCTAAGACCATAGAAAATGGCTGCCGTTTCCATGGAAACGGAACAATTGTGAAAAATTCCACTTTTTGGTTTTTGTGAATAATTTGGAGATGCTTAAACTCAGAATCATTATATTTTGATACAATGGAGGTGCCACCCATATACTGGTTTTGGATGATTTTGGCAATCATTGGAACTACTATGTTGCCATGGAAACTACACCAAAAATTTCAAAAATATGAAAATGCTCCAAATGTTTTGAAACTTAAGCATAACGATGAGCAACTTTGGTAGATGTGGAATTTGGCGTTGGAATTTCCAAAATGTCTGCCGTTACCATGGAAACAGAGCATAAGTGTCAAAATGCTCTAAAAACTTCAGCGTTTGGTGAATAATTTTGGTACGCTTGAACTTGAAATCATCAAATTTTTACACTATATAGTTATCCACTATATACAGGTTTTGAATGATTTTGACAATCATTGGAACTACTCTGTTACCATGGATACAGGATCAAATATTTCAAAAATTTCAAAATGCTTCAAAATGGATGAAACCTAATATGACAGTTGACTGGCAAGTCTGGATGAGACTTTTGACTTTGGAATTTTCAAAATGGCCACCGTTGCCATGGAAACTGCAAAAAAGTCAAAATTTCTCAAAATGCTTTGAACTTAATGAAACTTGATATTATTGTTAACTGGCAAGTACAGATGAGACTTTTGACTTTGAAATTTTCAAAATGGCTGCCGTTGCCATGGAAACAGCAGAAATGTGAATTTTTTTAAAATGCTCTGAATGTACTGAAAATTTACAGAAAGATGTATTGCCATGAATATAAGTGCATTCACTGTTAAACCAATTTGAAATGGCTGCCGCTTAGTGGCAATGGGGGGAAGGGTGACATCCGCTATTGCTTGCAATGGCAAATCTAGTTATTATTATTTTTCTTCCACCTAATTTTGTCCGCTCGCTTTCTCAGAGCCAAAGGAACCAATCTGAATGATGGTGCACTATAACAAGGAACCCTGACTTTCCTGTTGCTTTTTAATATTGGCATTAAAAAAATGGCTGCCATCACCATGGAAACAGAAAAATGGTGAAAAAATATAATTTTGGAATTAGGTGAATTGTTTGAGAATGCTTAACTGTAAAATCTTTAGATTTTAATACAATGTAGGTGCCCACTATATACTGCTTTGGGATGATTTTGGCAATCATTGGAACTGCTATGTTGCCATGGATACTACACCAAAATTTTAAAATAAATGAAAATGCTCCAAATTTTTTGAAATTCTAGCATAACGATGAGCAACTTTGGTAGATGTGGAATTTGGCGTTGGAATTTCCAAAATGTCTGCCGTTTCCATGGAAACAATGCAAAAAGGTCAAAATGCTCAAAAAACTTCAGGGTTTGGTGAATAACTTTGGTATGCTTGAACTTAAAATCATCAAATTTTTATACAATATAGTTGTCCACTATATACAGGTTTTGAATGATTATGACAATCATTGGAACTACTCTGTTACCATGGATACAGGATCAAATATTTCAAAAAATTCAAAATGCTCCAAAATTGATGAAACTTAATATTATTGTTGACTGCCAAGTCTGGATGAGACTTTTGACTTTGGAATTTTCAAAATGGCCATCGTTGCCATGGAAACTGCAAAAAAGTCAAAAATTCTCAAAATGCTTTGAACTTAATGAAACTTGATATTATTGTTAACTGACAAGTAATGATGAGGCTTTTGACTTTGAAATTTTCAAAATGGCTGCCGTTGCCATGGAAACGGCAGAAATGTGAAATTTTTAAAATGCTGTGAATGTACTGAAAATTTACAGAAAGATGTATTGCCATGCATATATGTTCATTCCCTGTTAAACGATTCTGAAATGGCTGCAACTTAGTGGCAATTGGGGGAAGGGTGACATCCGCTATTGCTTGCAATGGCAATTCTAGTTATTATTATTTTTCTTCCACCTAATTTTGTCCGCTCGCTTTCTCAGAGCCAAAGGAACCAATCTGAATGATGGTGCACTATAACAAGGAACCCTGACTTTCCTGTTGCTTTTCGATAGTGGCACTAAAAAAATGGCTGTCATCACCATGGAAACGGAAAAATGGTGAAAAAATATAATTTTGGAGTTAGGTGAATTGTTTGAGAATGCTTAACCTTAAAATCTTTAGATTTTAATACAATGTAGGTGCCCACTATATACTGCTTTGGGATGATTTTGGCCATCATTGGAACTGCTATGTTGCCATGGATACTTCACCAAAAATTTCAAAAAAATGAAAATGCTCCAAATTTTTTGAAATTCTAGCATAACGATGAGCAACTTTAGTAGATGTGGAATTTGGCGTTGGAATTTCCAAAATGTCTACCGTTTCCATGGAAACAATGCAAAAAGGTCAAAATACTCCAAAAACTTCAGGGTTTGGTGAATAACTTTGGTATTCTTGAACTTAAAATCATCAAATTTTTATACGATATAGTTGTCCACTATATACAGGTTTTGAATGATTATGACAATCATTGGAACTACTCTGTTACCATGGATACAGGATCAAATATTTCAAAAATTTCAAAATGCTCCAAAATTGATGAAACTTTACATGATAGTTGATTGGCAAGTCTGGATGAGACTTTTGACTTTGGAATTTCCAAAATGGCCACCGTTGCCATGGAAACTGCAAACAAGTCAAAATTTCTCAAAATGCTTTGAACTTAAGGAAAGTTGATATTATTGTTAACTGGCAAGTACAGATGAGACTTTTGACTTTGAAATTTTCAAAATGGCTGCCGTTGCCATGGAAACAGCAGAAATGGATTTTTTTTAAACGCTCAGAATGTATTGAAAATTTACAGAAAGATGTATTGCCATGTATATATATGCATTCACTGTTAACCCATTTTGAAATGGCTGCCGCTTAGTGGCAATAGGGGGAAGGGTGACATCCGCTATTGCTTGCAATGGCAATTCTAGTTATTATTATACTTCCACCTATTTTGTCCGGCATGTTTTTTGGAGTGAAATGGAACCAATCTTAATGATAGTTCACTATAAGGTGGAACAAAAAATTTCGGGGTGCAGGTGGGTCTAAGACCATAAAAAATGGCTGCCGTTTCCATGGAAACAGAATAATTGTGAAAAATTCCAGTTTTTGGTTTTGGTGAATAATTTGGAGATTCTTAAACTCAGAATCATCATATTTTGATACAATGTAGGTGCCAGCCATATACTGGTTTTGGATGATTTTGGCATTCATTGGAACTACTTATGTTGCCATGGAAACTGCACCAAAAATTTCAAAAATATCAAAATGCTCCAAATTTATGGAAACTTAATGGTAACGATGAGCAACATTGGTAGATGTGGAATTTGGCATTGGAATTTCCAAAATGTCTGCCGTTACCATGGAAACAGAGCATAAGTGTCAAAATGCTCTAAAAACTTCAGGGTTTGGTGAATAATTTTGATATGCTTGAACCTAAAACCAACAAATTTTTACACAATATAGTTATCCACTATATACAGGTTTTGATTGATTTTGACAATCATTGGAACTACTCTGTTACCATGGATATAGGACCAAATATTTCAAAAATTTCAAAATGCTCCAAAATTGATCAAACTTAATATGATACTTGACTGGCAAGTCTGGATGAGACTTTTGACTTTGGAATTTCCAAAATGGCCACCGTTGCCATGGAAACTGCAAAAATGTCAAAAATTCTAAAAATGCTTTGAACTTAATGAAACTTGGTATTATGGTTAACTGGCAGGTAAAGATGAAATTTTTGACTTCGAAATTTTCAAAATTGCTGCCGTTGCCATGGAAACAGCAGAAATGTGATTTTATTTTTAAATGCTCTGATTGTACTGAAAATTTTCAGAAATATGTATTGCCATGCATATATGTGCATTCACTGTTCAACAATTTTGAAATGGCTGCGGCTTAGTGGCAATTTGGAGAAGGGTGACATCCGCTATTGCTTGCAATAGCAATTCTAGTTATGTCACCCGATCGACAATGTCGGGTGACATATTGCTTTTCCTCTGTTTCTTTTTCCCTATTATTATGGCACCCTCAACGGAGTTGGGGTGACGTATTGTTATTCTACGTTTCTTTTTATTTTTTTATGGCACCCTCAACGGAGTTGGGGTGACATATTGTTATTGTTCGTTTCTTTTTTTTTCTTTTTATTATTATGGCACCCTCAACGGAGTTGGGGTGACATATTGTTATTCTACGTTTCTTTTTTTTCTTATTATGGCACCCTCAACGGAGTTGGGGTGACATATTGTTATTGTTCGTTTCTTTTTTTTCTTATTATTTTTTTTATTATTTTTATTCTTCCACACTTTTTGTCCATGGCAGTTCTCAGAATTGGATGGACCAAACTTGATGGAACTATGCTATAATGTTGTCCACCATGTGAAGTTGTGCACCTGACTTTGGAATGTGCAAGATGGCCGCGGTTACCATGGAAACTAAAAAAATGTAAAAGAAAATCAAAATTCTAACTCTTTCGTTATAAGAGCCAACCTAATGAAACTTTGTGTAAATGTTGGTGGTGGGGCCCCGAGGTACCAACAATACTTATAAATTCCAAAATGGCTGCCATTGCCATGGAAACAGGAGAAATGTTTAACATTGACCCTATGGGAAAACACATAAAAGCTGTATTTTCTTCTAGAATTTTCAATCAAACCTACTGAAACTTTATGGATATGTACCATGGCATATGTCAATTCCTCATCTGTCATAGGAATTTAGGTTATGCTTCTCGTTACCATGGAAATAGCAAAAATTTCAAAAATTTCAAAATGCTCCAAAATTGATGAAACTTTACGACAATGTGAATAGACATCTGTAGATGCTGTCTTTGACTTTGGAATTTTCAAAATGGCTGCCGCTCACCTGGCAATAGGGGAAGGGTGCCATCCGCTATTGCTTGCAATCGCAAATCTAGTTATGGCACCCTCAACGGAGTTGGGGTGACATATTGTTATTCTACGTTTCTTTTTTTTCTTATTATGGCACCCTCAACGGAGTTGGGGTGACATATTGTTATTCTACGTTTCTTTTTTTTCTTTTTATTATTATTTTTATTCTTCCACACATTTTGTCCATGCTATTTTTCGGAATTGGCTTGAACAATTTTGATGAAACTATGCCATAATGTAGTCCACTATATGAAATTGTGCAAACGGGGTATGGCATCATCAAGATGGCTGACGTTGCCATGGAAACTAAACAAATGTGAAAAAATCCAGTTTTTTGTTTAGGTGAACTATTGGGATATGATTGAACTCAGAACCATTATATTTTAATACAATGAAGGTGCCCACTATATACAGGTGTTGGGTGATTTTGGCACTCATTGGAACTACTATGTTGCCATGGAAACTACTCCAAAAAATTCAAAAATCCCAAAATGTTCCAAACTTCATGAAACTTCACAGTAACGATGAGCAACATTGGAAGATGTGGAATTTGTCGTTGGAATTTTCAAAATATCTGTTATTACCATGGAAACAATGCAAAAAGGTCAAAACTTTGAATTTTCACAGAACATTCCAGAACATCAATGTTAAATTTATTCTAGAGACATATTAAAAGGTATATGATGGTATATGATTATGGAGGGAAAAAATTGAAGTGGGGGTTTGACTTTGCAATATTCAAAATGGCCGCCGTTACCATGGAAACAGCAAAAATATGAAAAACTTCAAAATGCTTTAAATTTAATGAAACTTATAATAGATGTTGCCAAGCTTTTGTAGACTTGACTTTTGAGTTAGGAATTTTCAAAATGGCCGCCGTTGCCATGGAAACAGCAAACATTTTCTAAATGGCTGCCGCTGGCCTGGCAATGGGGGAAGGGTGCCATCCGCTATTGCTTGCAATGGCAAATTTCTTATTATTTTTATTATTCTTCCACACATTTTGTCCATCGTGTTTCTAAGAATTGAGTGATCCAATGTTGTTGGAACTATAACATAATGAGGACCCCCATTTGAAGTTGTGCACCTTGCTATGGAATGGTAAAAGATGGCCGCCGTTTCCATGGAAACAGCACAAATGCGAAAAAAATCAAAGTGCTCCAAACTGGAAGAAACTCCACAGGAATGTTAACTGGCATCTCCTGATTTCCAGTTTGACTTTGGAATTTTCAAAATGGCTGCCGTTACCATGGAAACAGCTAAAATATCAAAAATTCTAACTCTTTCGTTATAAGATCCAGCTGGATGAAACTTTATGAAAATGTTCTCCAGTATGCCAAGATGTCAAGACAATATTTGGATAGTTCAAAATGGCCGCCGTTGTCATGGAAACTGGGGCCCAGTTTTGCATTGACCCTATGGAAAAATGCATAAAATCAGCATTTTCTCAGAGAGTAGTGCACCAAAGTAAATGAAACTGTATTGATATATAACATGACATGTGGCAATGAGACGTACGCTTTTAGAATTTTGGAATTATCTACTGTAACCATGGTTGCAGCATAAATGTTCAAAATTTCCAAAAAAAAATAAGTGCTGCAAACTGGATGAAACTTTACAGGAATAGTGACTGACATGTGCGGAGTTCCATTTTGAAGTTGGAATTTCCAAAATGGCCGCCGTAACCATGGAAACAGCAAAAATATCAAAATTTTCAAAATGCTTCAAACTTAATGAAATTTTGCAAAAATGATGATTTGCATGTGTAGATGCACTCTTTGACTTTGAAATTTTCAAAATGGCTGCCGCTCGCCTGGCAATAGGGGGACGAGGGTGCCATCCGTTATTGCTAGCAATTACAAATCTAGTTATTATTATGTCACCCGATCGACAATGTCGGATGACATATTGCTTTTCCTCTGTTTCTTTGTTATTATTATTATTCTTCCAACTATTTTGTCCGCCACTTTTCTCGGAGCCAATGGAACCAATCTTAATGATAGTTAAGTATAATAGGGAACACAAAATTGCGGGTTGCAGTAGGGTCTAAGACCATAAAAGATGGCTGCCGTTTCCATGGAAACGGAACAATTGTGAAAAATTCCACTTTTTGTTTTTTTGGAATAATTTGGAGATGCTTAAACTCAGAATCATCATATTTTAATACAATGAAGGTGCCACCCATATACTGGTTTGGGATGATTTTGGCAATCATTGGAACTACTATGTTGCCATGGATACTACACCAAAAATTTCAAAAATATGAAAATGCTCCAAATTTTTTGAAATTCTAGCACAACGATGAGCAACTTTGGTAGATGTGGAAATTGGCGTTGGAATTTCCAAAATGTCTGCTGTTTCCATGGAAACAATGCAAAAAGGTCAAAATGCTCCAAAAACTTCCGGGTTTGGTGAATAACTTTGGTATGCTTGAACTTAAAATCATCAAATTTTTATACAATATAGTTGTCCACTATATACAGGTTTTGAATGATTATGACAATCATTGGAACTACTCTGTTACCATGGATACAGGATCAAATGTTTCAAAAATTTCAAAATGCTCCAAAATTGATGAAACTTAATATGATAGTTGACTGGCAAGTCTGGATGAGACTTTTGACTTTGGAATTTCCAAAATGGCCACCGTTGCCATGGAAACTGCAAAAAAGTCAAAATTTCTCAAAATGCTTTGAACTTAATGAAACTTGATATTATTGTTAACTGCCAAGTTCAGATGATACTTTTGACTTTGAAATTTTTCAAAATGGCTGCCGTTGCCATGGAAACAGCAGAAATGTAAATTTTTTTAAAATGGTCTGAATGTACTGAAAATTTACAAAGATGTATTGCAATAAATATATGTGCATTCACTGTTAAACCATTTTGAAATGGCTGCCGGTTAGTGGCAATAGGGGAAGGGTGACATCCGCTATTGCTTGCAATGGCAATTCTAGTTATTTTTATTCTTCCACACATTTTGTCCATACTATTTCTCAGAATTGGTCAGACCAATGTTGATGGAACTGTACCATAATATGAACCGCCATGTTAAGTTGTGCAAGAGACATTGGAATGGTAAAAAATGGCCGACGTTACCATGGAAACTGAACAAATGTGAAAAAATCCAGTTTTTTGTTTTGGTGAACTGTTTGGATATGCTTTATCTCAGAATCATTATATTTTAATACAATGTAGGTGCCCACTATATACAGGTGTTGGATGATTTTGACGATCATTGGAACTACTATGTTGCCATGGAAACTACACCAAAAATTTCAAAAATCTCAAAATGCTCCAAACTTAATGACACTTCACAGTAACGATGAGCAACATTGGAAGATGTGGAATTTGGCGTTGGAATTTCCAAAATCGCTGTTGTTACCATGGAAACAATGCAAAAAGGTCAAAACTTTGAATTTTCACAGAACATTCTAGAACATCAATGTTTAATTTATTCTAGAGACATTAAATGGTATATGATTGATGAGGGAAAAAATTGCAGTGGGGGTTTGACTTTGGAATATTCAAAATGGCCGCCGTTACCATGGAAACAGCAAAAATACAAAAAACTTCAAAATGCTTCAAATTTATTGAAACTTATAACAAATGTTGCTCAGCTAATGTAGACTTGACTTTTGAGTTTGGAATTTCCAAAATGGCCACCGTAACCATGGCTACCGCTCACCTGGCAATAGGGGAAGGGTGCCATCCGCTATTGCTTGCAATGGCAAATCTAGTTTATTTTTATTTTTCTTCCACACTTTTTTGTCCACTCTGGATCTCAGAATTGAATGGACCCAAGTTGATGGAACTATATCATAATGTGAAGCACCATGTGAAGATTTGCTTTTTAGGGTTGGCACTTTCAAGATGGCCGCCGTTACCATGGAAACAGCAAAAATCTGAAAATTCTCAAAGTCTTCCAAACTGGATGAATCTTCACAAAAATGGTAACTAGCATGTGCAAAATTGCATTTTGAAGTTGGAATTTTCAAAATGGCTGCCGTTACCATGGAAACAGCTAATATATCAAAAATTCTAACTCTTTCGTTATAAGATCCAACTGGATGAAACTTTATGAAAATGTTCTCCAGTATGCCAAGATGTCAAGACAATATTTGGATAGTTCAAAATGGCCGCCGTTGTCATGGAAACTGGGACCAAGTTTTGCATTGACCCTATGGAAAAATGCATAAAATCAGCATTTTTTCAGAGAGTAGTGCACCAAGGTAAATGAAACTGTATTGATATATAACATGACATGTGGCAATGACATGTACGCTTTTAGAATTTTGGAATTATCTACTGTAACCATGGTTGCAGCACAAATGTTCAAAATTTCCAAAAAAAATAAAGTGCTGCAAACTGGATGAAACTTTACAGGAATAGTGACTGTCATGTGCGGAGTTGCATTCTGAAGTTGGAATTTCCAAAATGGCCGCCTTAACCATGGAAACAGCAAAATAGTCCAAAATTTCAAAATGCTCCAAACTTAATGAAATTTTGCAAAAATGATAACATGCAGGTGTAGATGCACTCTTTGACTTTGGAATTTCCAAAATGGCTGCCGCTCGCATGGCAATGGGGGGACGAGGGTGCCATCCGTTATTGCTAGCAATTACAAATCTAGTTATTATTATTTTTCTTCCACCTAATTTTGTCCGCTCGCTTTCTCAGAGCCAAAGGAACCAATCTGAATGATGGTGCACTATAACAAGGAACCCTGACTTTCCTGTTGCTTTTCGATAGTGGCACTAAAAAAATGGCTGTCATCACCATGGAAACGGAAAAATGGTGAAAAAATATAATTTTGGAGTTAGGTGAATTGTTTGAGAATGCTTAACCTTAAAATCTTTAGATTTTAATACAATGTAGGTGCCCACTATATACTGCTTTGGGATGATTTTGGCCATCATTGGAACTGCTATGTTGCCATGGATACTTCACCAAAAATTTCAAAAAAATGAAAATGCTCCAAATTTTTTGAAATTCTAGCATAACGATGAGCAACTTTAGTAGATGTGGAATTTGGCGTTGGAATTTCCAAAATGTCTACCGTTTCCATGGAAACAATGCAAAAAGGTCAAAATACTCCAAAAACTTCAGGGTTTGGTGAATAACTTTGGTATTCTTGAACTTAAAATCATCAAATTTTTATACGATATAGTTGTCCACTATATACAGGTTTTGAATGATTATGACAATCATTGGAACTACTCTGTTACCATGGATACAGGATCAAATATTTCAAAAATTTCAAAATGCTCCAAAATTGATGAAACTTTACATGATAGTTGATTGGCAAGTCTGGATGAGACTTTTGACTTTGGAATTTCCAAAATGGCCACCGTTGCCATGGAAACTGCAAACAAGTCAAAATTTCTCAAAATGCTTTGAACTTAAGGAAAGTTGATATTATTGTTAACTGGCAAGTACAGATGAGACTTTTGACTTTGAAATTTTCAAAATGGCTGCCGTTGCCATGGAAACAGCAGAAATGGATTTTTTTTAAACGCTCAGAATGTATTGAAAATTTACAGAAAGATGTATTGCCATGTATATATATGCATTCACTGTTAAACCATTTTGAAATGGCTGCCGCTTAGTGGCAATAGGGGGAAGGGTGACATCCGCTATTGCTTGCAATGGCAATTCTAGTTTTATTTATCATTGCAATTTATTAATTCGTTTTATTTTTGTTTTTATCGATGGATTGATTTTTTTACATGGAAATGTCTGTTGGTTACTTTCTCTGCTTTCCCTTGTAATATTTTCAAATTTTAATATATTTATATGAGTACCACAAATTCAAATATCGATGAATATGCAAGTTTTCAACAATCCAGGAGAATTGACATCCACGAAAAATATAGGAATCCACAGTAAGATTTAGGTTTTGATAAATTTTGGAAATGACATTAGGAAGTTATAAAACTTTATTCTTTGAATATGTTTCAAGCATATTACATGCATGCTCGGCACCGCTTTTTATCAGGAATTTTATAATTTATGTCTTAAAATTTCGGTTTTTTCCATTATAATAGGTGGATTTTTAAGTTAATGAGAAAAATGCTTTGTTCACTAATTCAGCAATGCTTTAACTGTTGTGAATGTGAGCTCCCTTCGGCTATTATTAGAATCTAGATTTACATCATTCATTTTCAATGTAAGAGTTCTCCTTTCATTCAAAAGGTAGATTTCTATGTTTGCTGGTCACTTGACTAGAAACTGCATTCAGTGATATTGTTTGTCTCAATTTACGCCTGAATTTCAGATTTTTCCTAATTACCAATCACTAAAATAAATGTCAATTAATACGTACATGTATTAAATACATGTAGCATTGTATGTAACTATCATATTCATGTTTGTATTTGACATTATGAAAGTACTATTGAGATCCAGGAATCTGACTTGAATAAACAGTGTTTGTAACACACATGGTTTTATCCGTTTCTTTCCCTTCCCTTAAAAGTATCTTTCAGTTTGAAACTACCTGACAATCATACTGAGTTCACACTTAATTTGAATTGGATTGCATTGACATAAACTAATTTGAATTAGTTTAATTCACATTTGAAACGGTTTACATTAACAAACACATAGTTCAAATGCGAATCGAATGCAAGTGAATTGTTTGTTTATCTAGGGTCAACATGTTGGGGTATGACTATACCACTTTTAACAATTTTAAGAAACATTGTTGAATCTTATTTATGGAAGCTTACTTTTCATTTATATAAATTTAAGATTAATATTTCTGAGGTTATGTATTGTCTCTACTTATAAAGGGGGAGGATTCCCAGTTATTTAATATATTAAATTGTATTCAGGCGCGTAGCTCCCTATATGCCAACACGCAACTGCGTGCATATCAATTCAGCATGCAAAAAAATATCAAAATAAAAATTTATAGCATTCGGCATGCAAAAAAAAATGTCAAAATAAAAATTTATAGCATTCGGTACGCAAAAAAAATAATGTCAAAATAAAAATTTAAAGGAAACACAAATATGTTGTTTATAATAAACAAATCATTTAAAAATTGTATGTTTTTCGAATATCATAAATACAGTTGTGAAAATGAATAATCAGTCCCTTGCTTTAATGAAAATGAAAAATCTTGCTTCACTAGTGCAGAAAATGAATAATTTGTCCTCTTAGATTACAAAAATAAATAACCGATCAAAAACAAATCCGCCTGCCCCCTCCCCCAGAATATCAAATGGTCGACCCCTAAGTCTATATATAGGATTTTTTCTGCGACAGGTGCCTCAAACCATGTATTAAGATTTTTGGATAAAGGACCACAATAGGTAAAAGTCCAATTTAATATTAAATGTTTTAAGTTCTTAGACTACATTCATTCTGTGTCAGAAACCTATTCTGTTTTGACTATTTGATCACAACCCAAAATCAGAGCTGTATCAGGCTTTAATGTTGTGTCCATACTTGCCCCAACTGTTCAGGGTTCGGCCTCTGCTGTAGTATCAAGCTGCGCCCTGTGGAGCATCTGGTTTATTTGAAGGGTAGATGTTCCCGACCTGTTTATTAGTGGAATTGTGAATCAGGCCATTACTCTTCTCAATTGTATTAATGCATACTTTTCATGTTCGGACAGTTTCCCTCATTTTTGAAGGCTGTTTGGTTGCCTATAATTGCTTTGTCATTTGAACATTTGTGGGTAGTTGTCTTATTGGCAATCTTATTAAACATATTTTAATTTTTATACGTATCCATCCTTCAGAAAAGTTGTTCCAAATGTAATGAATCCCCTCCAGGCTTGCCTTTATCTTCATTGGAACAATTTTTGGGATACGATTGCTTTCAAGCAATCTGTAGACTTATACTGGTGGCTCAGAGCATTGCCCTCACGTCAATCGTTTTATTCTAAACATTAAGGAACATCTCAGATTCTTATGATTGTCTTGCTTTAAAAGGTAAAAACAAACAAAGGGATTGAACGTTAACAACTTTCCTATAATGTTCTTTTCATAATCTTCATGTTTGATAATTCCCTTGACTGATATGCGTATTTTTAACAACACGGAACATCAGAATTAAGCAGTATTTATATTTAGTGTTTTTATAAATTAAGAAACACGTTAGAGGGAATTCCCAGTTTTGATAAAATGCGAGAGTTCTCTGAATTCTGATAAATCTATTTCTGTCATATAAGAACTGAAGTGGAGTTTTTCTTATATTTTACCTTTATGAAGGTACCTTTTGAGATTGTACTTCCATAAAGAAATAGAGAACTATCTAGGTCGTTTAATAAACATTTAATATACGTTCTTGCTCCAGGTTTTTTTTTTGAAATTATGTGCATGGGTATAGTTTTCTTGACTTCGAGGGGTTTTCGATTGAATGGTTGCTCTGGATTCCCCACTCAATTAATTAATTTTTAACTCATGGGATCTTTTCTATGTATGTCTGCTATTGAAGGTTATTATTGTTGCATAATTTTAAATCATATGCATCATTTAAATTAAAATAAATATAGTCCACATTGTAGAACACCCCTTCAGGCGAAATGGAGTCTTCAATATTATTGTTTCGAGTTGTCTCCCTTCAGGAAGTAACTTCCGTGAATTCTGAATCAAAACAATACGTCGAGTATTAACTCGTTCTGTCAATAAATTGTATTATATTAAAAACGATCGCAATTTAAACTGATAAATGTGTACGGAAAGGAGTCGTGATCACTGACCGAAAGGAAATTAAATATTTAAAGAGTTAGGAATTGGGTTCCTCCTAGAATTAACGTAGAAAATAGGTGATAAGATACGTAGTGAAATACCTTCTCTCACTCTGAGTCTCAGTGACTGCTGTGGAAAGTAAACTTGGAATTGATAGTACAAAAATAAAACACAATAGGCCTAATTGTTATATGAGTAATATATATATGTCTGTATAAATGCGACTGTTTCTGTCTCATCAAACTCATCGAGATATTCAAAACATTATATGCATTTAATATATAATCACCAACATAATTCCAAGAGACGACAAATCATATTTAGTATTTTAAGAGTTAGTGGTCTTCCGGAACATGCTGTATCTGGTCACACGCGTCGGTCACTTTAAAATACGATACATTAAAATGCGATATACTTAATGCATACAAATATTGTTCATAGATCTGGACATTCAGTTAACAAGCATATAAGGGTGCTTTCATAGTCGTTAAAATTCATAACCCGTCATCACTGATAATATGAATACTTTTATACTACACTTGAGAGTGTTTTTCTCAACTTGAGGGTAGGGTTTTTATGTAGCTTGGGTCATTACGTTATCAGAACAGATTCAGACCATATCTTGCACTCAGGGAGTTAGTCAATATTTGGAAATCGATAACGTCCGATTCTTCACGGGAAAGAACTGATTAATAACCCAGTTATGGTCCTGAAAAATAAGTACGTGAACAACACTCAGGTAACAAAGATCTTGGTAATAATTTGACGATTAAAAAAGAATTTATGTTATCTGTCAAGTATAAAAGACTATGATGTGATATCCTGTTCTGTTTCAAAGTCCATTTGCAGTAACGAAATATTTCCGGAAACTGATTGTTTTTGACATTTTGAAGGGTCCATGCATACTTCTCATATACACACAGATGCTACTACTGTTTGTTTAGAAGTGTAAATGAGATTGTAGATTGAGTTTAGTGTATCCAAGAGATAAAATTGACAAAATGATGAATTATCAAAACAAAATATGTAGAATACATATCACTAAATGTCTAACAAGAATCGAGATTTCGGAAGATTTCCGATTTTTTATAGTACTAAACGTAGGAAGAGTTACATATTTACCACAACAAAGCATCTGTTATTATCTTTTAATATTTCGATATTTCACTCTCAGCAATAACAATGATAGTGCCACGATGTATTAATAATGTTTTCATAATACTAACTAGGGATGGCATAGTTATCAAACAGCGTTTTATTTTTAAAATCTCTGTCTGGTTTAAAACTGAAAAAGAATAATACAAAAAAAAAAGATCAACCTTCATTGCCGGCAGCCTCAAGAATGTGGGAAAATATATAATTTGTACATCTTTCCTTTCTGTGTTTGTTCAGAGATCCGGAAGTTCATTGGTAGTCTTCCTGATATATGAATGATTAATTTTTTATTTACTTTATGCCCAGTGACAAATATTTCATGCAAATTCAGGACGAGATTTTTTTATTGCGATAGAGAGCTGGATTTTCATGGAATGGTACTTTAAAACGAGACACTTCTGTTTAGAGTAGACATTTTGCATTACAACATTCCACCTACGGCCCTGTTAAATGGTTGTTGAAAGTTTGTTTGAAATGCATACGAGTAAAGCCTGCATTGCACTCTCACTACACTATAGGTATCGATCGGTTTACCGGACCAATTCCAACCGAACGTGACTGGGTATTTATACATCCCAGGGAACAACCATATACCTATACTCAAGTCCCCCTTGGTCTTCTTCCTGTACCGTGACCATAACTTTTTATCAATCTTTCTATATTACTTCAGTTAGATATTAATATCATTGTTGTAACCCCTTCTATGTTTATACTATAATAAATGTTTTATTTTACCGATAAAACAGATTATAATTCTAAAGGGTCTTCATTCCTCATAGGTGTTTAATTTGGAATAAATTTGGCGGTGTACCTATTCAATGTACTCCATTGCTTCAATGGGATCAATATTTATATCCTTAACAGTAAGAGAAGTGGAAATGGCAATGTTGAAAAACACTCCAGTACATCTCAAATCTTACTATAGTGGCCATATTGTCCTAATGTTACAAATCTTTTGGTTAAACAACTTTCTCTAGACTCTTATAGCCAATACAAGCATCACTCTTAATATTTAAAATAGCTCGTTCAGAAAGCAGTTAATGACTGAGTATAGTGATATTTCATGCTATGTTGACTTTTAAGAATAAATGAGATTTCTGCATACTCTGTAAGCAATGAAAGGCCATCTAGTGACTCTTCGGCTATTGTAAGAGGTACTCCGAAGTACTCCATTCCGGAAGTAGATCCGTTATACTAACATTTTCATTTCTTTATCTGCAGCAGATGAGTATAATTGACAGGTATTTCTTTACCTGACAAACAAAATCATATGGTAAAATTTTCTTTAATCGGATTAGCATTTATAAAGTTAATATTCTAATTATGGTCGGTTGTTTTGATGTTTGTTTGGACAGTTATCCTGGCCAGTTGATGTATTATAATAAGCTCCTTATAGACGCTTAGGTATCAACTTTGGTAAAGGTTTGCTCACGAATCCGACTGCTATCAATTAAAATTGCAAACATCGATGAATTAATATATTATCAATAAGTCCTCTAGCGATATCTGATAACTGTTTCGTTTTAATTGAAGAATACTGTGATCTCAATTTCATCCTATTAAGTTCTGATGGGAGAAAAAATATACTGAAGCATTTTTCATTAAAATTAATCTTCCTGGTATTTGATGGTAATTCTAACTGATCCGGTAGACAAATTAACAAATGACTTAAGAATAGTCTGAGATTATTGTGCAAATAACTGCAGACATGCTATTAACAAAATGCTTAAGTTTAAACCGTATGTTGAGGTATTATAAGCCTTTTAGTGCTCTCGTATTAGAACTAACGAGTAAACAGTGATTACAATTTATGCAATATGTTTCTTCATCCAATATAGTTCTTAAAAAATAAAATGGTGACCGACTGTACAGGTATTTGATTTTTTTTAGTGCAGTAAACCAGAAAAATATATGTATACTTATAATTTAAAGTGTGTGACTTATTGAACATAGGCTCAAGCATTTCAGGTGGTTCTCATTCTTTTTGTTATGAATTTCTTAAATCTAGTGGAGTAATCAGGCATAAACGTTTATCCCGTTTATCACCGTTTATAAGACAAAATTATTTCAGTTATTGCGCATGTCTTTCATTTTGCAATACACAATATCAGAAATGCGAATGAAATAAAGTTTCATCTGTATGCTTTTCTTTGCTAGGGTAAAATGATAACAAACTCGGCCAACAGACTTTATCAGACATTTCTTAACAACATTCTGGAAACTAAATAAAGTGTATACCAAAATCTTCTTGTAGTACACCTATACATGTTTTAAATTCATGTAATATGCATAACAGGAACGATAACGTTAACCAGACGATCACCGGCCACCCTCATCGTAAAATCTATTTCAATAAAATTGTTATTACTTAATAAATATTTTAAGTAAATGCTGTTGACTTTCAAAATCTAAATGAGCTCAATATCAGAATAGGTATTTGAAATAATTGAACGTATTAATTCGTTCCTTCAATGTTTTGAAAAGTTGACGAATTTAAAACGCCTGATTAAACTATGGAGGGTTATTTAATACGCCCTCAAGCCTTGTTTTCTTATTCCTTTTAATACATTCCATTATTCTAGTCTTGCACCTGCACTTACATTACTAATGACACATAAGTGATTTGCTTTACCAAACAGTCAACAAAAAACTTTTACATATATACAGAAGACTAGAGCAAATGAAAATCCTTCAACAATACAACTAGTACTTATACACACTTGAGTACCAGCCAACTACTTAAAAGCTGGGTCCTTAATCCATGTTAAGGGTAATTTTGACACGTCGGTTAATGAAGGAATCAACAAACAAAGGTATAATAATGTGTAGTATCTTACAAAATCTTATTTAAAAAAGATTTTTTACTTCATTGGGTATGTTTGTTAAATAAAGAGACGTGAAAGTCGGTGTTAAATAAACAAGGCTTTACCACTTTCATTCTTATAATTATAATTTAATAGTGTTCTTTACCTTTCAGGCTAATTAAGATGAAGTTCTGATGTTTTAAATAGTTTTATATTTAGCCTACCTATAATGGCTCGGCTACATAAAAAATAGACAACGTTGATCCAGTTTGGTCTAGTCATTTAGAACAGCAGCACAAAAGGAAACATAAACCGGTATTTCGTTATGATATTTTCTGTCCTAAAAGTACAATCTTCGGGATGAGGATGTGCTTTTGTTCTGAACGCAGAACAATCAATCCGAACGACAAACAAATCGAATATTTTTTTTGCATAAATCTTATAACTTGTCTTTATTCAAATTCTTTAATTTTGTTAGATGTCGTTTATTTACGAAATTTAAACGCAACATATTCCCGAAATTAAAGCCAGTTTTCTCAATTCGGTACTAAAATCCGTGAGATTATAAATATAAAAAAATAAACATGTACTTAATAAGATGTTTATTTATGCATGCATACCGATAGTTAAATGCAGTCTTTTGAAATACGAGGAATTTTTTAATACTAGTCTCTTATTTGTATAAATTAGAACCATTAGAAAAACACTCTATCATGTCCATCACCAAATACATAGGTATGTAGAGAAGAGATGTATAACATCATATTAAATATAGATGAAAATGTACAAAAACAGCCATATAAATTTATTCAGGAGGACACTCGCTTGTTTTATATTCTTATAATTTTACATGGAAAGATATCTGTTCTGTTTTTAGAAGACATATTATTTCAGTAAACAGTTTAAGATTTGACTTTTTTGTTAATTTTTTTTATAAATGTACTTCTTCCTCTCTTCTAATAGGATAAGTTTATAACTATGTTATTTGCTCAAAGAATACAGATCTGTTGGACACACATTGTACCAACTTTTGCAATGGATCTTACCATCAATGTGAAAAAAGGATATGCGGTATTATTGCCAATGATAGCTATCTACCAGCGACTAATGCAATGTCTTTATATGATTATATAAAAAACAGACGGAAATTTAAAACTCAAAAGTCGAAGGGAAACTGACAACGACATGGTAAAAACCAAAAGACAACTATAAATGACAAATAAGTACTCTAAACACTACCTAATGATGCATCAACTTTCACTCTAAACATAGATCTTATGTGCTTCGGAAGGATAACTAGATCAAACACAACCCATTTGAAATACACTTTCTATTTTTATGTTCTATATTGGACCCTTTTTCTCTCTCAAATAGTAGTTTATGACCACATGTTTTGATTTTGAAAAAACGTCAAAAATCGTTTTCTTCTGAAATATTCTAGAGATTATCATTGTGTACTTATTATACAAATGTGTGTCTTCTAGATACTACAAAGGGAAAGCGATTAGTCAGAGGAGAGGGTAGAAAAGGGAGGTACCGACGAAAACAACATTTGTTGATAGGAGGAGATGTTAATTGAAAAGTCAGAATTGCACAGTTGTTTACAATCAGATCTGTTGCATCTTTTTGACATCTGCATCATAATTAGCAACATTACACCCGTTATGACAACAATTAACAGCATGTCCTGTTTCTTGGCTTTTTCCATGAATGGCCACGAGGAAATTCCGAAATATTGTTGTAGTAATCCTGCAAGACTTACACCTACTGTGAAGTAATTCTACTGACAATAGTAGTGGTGGGACAAGGTTGTTTGCAGGTGTGAAAGTTTGTAAAGCCCTCACACCTGTACATAATACATTTTAAGCAGATCGACAAAAAGCAGTGGTGACGAAACAAAATCCATTTAGTAATTTGTATTTAATTGTCGTTTAGTATTTAGTTTAACAAACTAGCTGGACAATTTAAACTGTAATTCATGAAGCTTAAGGTTTGAATGACACACGTCAATCATTATTATTTGTTACAACATTCGAAAAAATAATGTTCAAAATTATACCAATTTACCAAACAGTATTATTGTAATTCCATGTCAGTCTCGATTACTGATTTCAAAACTATATCTTTTCCTAGATGTTATAACCTGCAAATGCACATGTAATCTCAATTATGTACATAATTATTTATGATATATTATATACACAAAAATGTAGAATAATACTTCGTAATAAAACCTTGTATCAAAATGAAACCAGTTCGATGTTTTTAATATAGATATGTTGAAAGGTTGCGAGGATAAAATAATAAAATTAACATGTGAATGAAGCAAAATCTGAGAAGACCAATTATAGTTTGTTGCCAACTGGCATAGTCCAATCAGAACAATAAAATCAATTAATATTTTCTGACCAAAAATCTTCATTAACAGGCCCCTAAAGAAATCTAAATCCCACTTGAAAATGTCGAATGGCAGCTGGAGAACTCAAGAGACTCTCAATATCCACTAGAATGTCCAAATCTCTGTATATATGCCAGAGGAAATATCGTACTATTCAATTTTTGTCCTAGAACATCCACAAAGCGCAATAGTAAAGCGCAGGTGTTTACAAGACAAAAGTTACTATCGAGGGTGATTTTTTCAGATTATAGAGGGATAATTAAATTTTTGTCGGTATATACTTTGTTGCTCTATTGTAGATTCATCATCCTTACTTAATAAAGTACGTCTGGCGCCCCGTTTGAATATAATCACGAGGCTGTTTAGTAGACATTTAGGAAAATATTCTTTTAGTGAAACTGGCCAGTGTTAAGATTAAATTCATGCATTATTACTAAATTTTAATTAGATAACAAACAATAGTGGTTGAAAATCGTTTGAATCGGCTGTTGGTCTTACCTCACTGCAAAGGTCAGAAATGTCAATAACCTTTTCAGAGACTTTTCATATGCATTAAAGGTGATACTGTTAACACAGAGTCTGTCTGATTGCATGACATTTACGTGTGCATATTACAATAAAAGCAAATAATTGATAAAAGATAACATCATACCTCCAAACATATTTTAGTTGGTGAATTTACTAAATCTGGATCCTGGGACTAATACATTATCTACTGGTAACAGCTGGAACTTATATTATTCCTTAAGTACTTATAAAGTTATCAATACTTCGTTGTGCAACTGCGATATTTAATATGCTTGTCATAATTACTGTTCTAAATCCATTTTTTAAACAAATACAGACAATATTTTAAAGGAAAACCATAAGCAAATTATTTATATTAAATAGATAGAGAAAAATTTTACCAGATTATTGCAATATAGCGATGATAACAAAAGTATCGTATTGGATGTCATACACGGGTATATAATTCATGCTGCATTTTGTTCTTTATCAGCATTTGATTAACACGTTGTCTTTTCCAACGAAGCCACCGAATTAAAAAAAAAAGAACAATAATAATATATCAACACGCTTTATGTTTTTGTTGAATGCATTGTTTTTATTTGTTCGGATCGTTTTCCTTATTGAACAATTATTTAGAATGATTCTTGTTACTTGTGAAAATGATTATTATAATTTGTTTTACATCGACCTAATAATTACTGATAAGTATAAACTTTACCGAATTGCAGACATTTCATTTGTTATATTGCGTTGTTAGGTTATTGTCTCATTCACGTATTCCCAACCCTGATTTTCCATTGCAGTTATAACTATGCACAGTATGAACTATATACCTTATAAGGATACTTTACATTTATGTGGTATGCTTTTGTTCTTAAAATATTATTAACGTTACAAGTATGAAAGTATTCGATTACTAAAAACAACAATTATCAGTTTTATAATGTTTTTTTATTAAGCACATATATAAAATGAGCATACATTTTCTTTAATTTTTATCATCTTATATTTGGGTTTATAAGATCATTCATGCGGACGCTGTCTGTAGAAGGATTGAAAGGATATAAAGAGAAATATTAATTCCAAATTTTGTCGAAATAATTTTTGTCTTGTCTCAAATAGAAAAATATGTGAACACAATATGTATTAAAGAATAACAATTCAAAATGCGAACTGTTTATTTGTATGTATAACAATGCTCTTTCAACTTTACCTCCAGAATTTGTCTACAAAAAATAGGCCGTTAACACATTTTTAAAACTGCTTTTATAATAGTGCACATTCCACCGAAATATGAATGACTATGTTAATGCTATCAACAAGAAATAAATTACATGGCATTCGGCAAATATAATAATTCAAACCAGATTTATATCATCTTCAGTCTTCAAGAGGAAAGTAAAGAACCATTGACACCTTCGAAACAAACTTGAAATATAAACCTCTTTATTGCTCAACATCAATATTTCATATACAACGGCAGCTTTAAATCACACTTCAATTTATATATATAAATGTTGCAAATCTGCCGAAAACATGTAATTTATTGTGATTTTGTCGACATGTATTTACAATAGTGGTCCTCGAAAGAAATTTAATCTAATAATAATAATTCTGACATATTTACATGTGGTATTAAATCGTTTAAATAAAATTAAACTCTTGGGTTTCAATGAAATTTTAAAAGAGGATGATCTGCATTTTCCAAACAGTTGTTATGACGCAAAAAGTTAAAACACAATTATACTGAACTCCGAGGTAAATTACAATATACTTCCCATGATTCCAATTTCGGCCTGTTCTTGTTGTATGAACAGTTCTTAATAAGAATCCTACATTTAGTGGTCAAATAACTTTAAAAATGTATTTGTTTCACTCAAATGGTCGAAAAATCGAAAATTTGTATGTGGAACATACTGAAATTTGAATATGACTGTGTCTATAAATGATATTCTTTTTTCAACAATTCAATGTATATCCATAAGCACAAAAAAGTTATGAAGCGGTACTCAATTTTTTTATAGCCATAAGCACAAAAAAGTTATGAAGCGCTACTCAATTTTTGTAAAAAAAAAAATCAACGATTGTTTCAATCCAAATGAATTAAGGTGTTTATATGAAAAACAAATATGCAAATATATATTTGATTTTTGATTTGATTAAATATTCGGAAATGTTGAGTTTTTTTTTTTAAAGAAGAAGAAAACGCGCATGACGCAAACGAAGCTGTTGTGCAGTTATATACAGCTTTAGTACTGTAAAAAAAATCAGTTAGCCTTAGTAATGTAAAATGTATTCAGTTATAGCTTAAGTACTGAAAACAGTTTTTAATGACCCCATCTAGTGTGAAATATATCCAAGGGAAATTGGCTCTAACCCTCCCCCGGTAAAGGTGCAACATTGCTTTACAGACGACAAATTGAGTCTAAACATTATGTCCATTTCTTTAGGGTTCATTTAATTGTTGCGAGAAAGGGATTTGTGTGTCGTCTCTTTGTTCTTACACCTATTAAATCCACCTGTTCTGTCGGCACATTTTTCACTGGAATCCTTTACTCGGTGTACTGGAAATCAAAGAGAGCAAAAATGAAACTGTTCCAAAATCATTATAAAACGATTTTTTATCATGTAAGTACCAACTGTACAAGAAAAAGTAAAACTATTACATCTTACCATGTTGTACTATACCATAAATAATCAAAGTTAAAAGTCTAATAGTCTTTGTCAAGGGATAGAGCGAACAATGAAAATAGGAGTTCCGACGCTCATTTTGTTCCTTTGTTGAAATCTTGTTTCGAATATATCATAAGCTAACATCTAAAATGATGTAGAATATTAAAGAACAAATGTCGTGGACGACTTTTTTGAATTGTGTGTGTCATAAAAGTTTATTGGTCATAGAAATACATATTCACGGTAGTAAATAAATGACCTTTCAATGTTTATTCTATGCAAGCATGTAAAATGTTCAGACTTAAATATGGGATGATTCAGTATAAAACAGATAACAATCTTAATTTCTGGTTGGTTTATATAACATTTTGTAGACACACCATTATGAACAACTTACATACTGACTATGTTACATGTCTACAACTATGTAAGCCAAAATTAAAATCTTTGTTCAAAACATCAAGTAGACTGGAAACAAACGAAATTACAGTATTAAAATTAGAATTAAGATGTTTTGAACATTATCTTTTACAAATATTACAATACTATCCATTCAATTTAGATTCTCGAGAGACGATTCACAGCATGAAGAACAGCAGAAAATTAGACTGTAGGAGACAATAGAGATATTTACGATTTATCTTTTTGATGGTCCTTCAAGATAAAGATCAAATTATCGGATTTACTAGTCTGATCCGAGATGCATACCGATGTATACTGTGTTTTGGGTAGTAAAGGTGACCTGGATAGGGTCATGTCTTTGTTTGGTATATCATTTAAATGGCTGAATTAGGACGACATGAACTAATGAGACAAACCAACTTAAGCTTTTAGAAATTATAAAGAAGATATTTTTGTCGAATTATAGCAGTATTCGTTAAATGATTATAAAAGATGATACCGATGATAATGCCTTCAATCTTTAGGAGGCATATAGAGATTTCATTAGCTATAAATATTTGCGAATTATTAAATTTCTTTTAAAAACAAACCATTCAAGAATGGTCCAATTTACTTTGAATTATCTTCACCCACAGGATAAACAATCAATGCAATAAAGATGTATCTGAATATTTATTAGTCTAAATATTGATTGATTGTTAAAATAAAATTGAGAAAGGAAATGGGGAATGTGTCAAAGCGACAACAACTCGACCATAGAGCAGACAACAGCCGAAGGCCACCAATGGGTCTTCAATGTAGCGAGAAACTCTTTAGTTGGTCCCTTAAAAAATATGTATACTAGTTCAGTGATAATGGACGTCATACTAAACTCCGAATTATACACAAGAAACTAAAATCAAAAATCATACAAGACTAACAAAGGCCAGAGGCTCCTGACTTGGGACAGTCACAAAATTGCGGCGGGGTTAAACATGTTTATGAGATCTCAACCCTCCCCCTATACTTCTAGCCAATGTAGAAAAGTAAACGCATAACAATACGCACATTAAAATTCAGTTCAAGAGAAGTCCGAGTCCGATGTCAGAAGATGTAATAAACAAAATAAACAAAATGACAATAATACATAAATAACAACAGACTACTAGCAGTTAACTGACAAGACAGCTCCAGGCCTCAATTAAACTGATTGAAAGATTGTGTCTTCATCATATGAATATCAGGCACAATCTCTCCCGTTGGGGGTTTAGTATCATACTATCATAAAATATATTAGAAGAACATAACCCGGGTCATGCCAACAACTGTTTAAAAAAAATGTGTTTAAATTAGTTCCGATGCAAAGACCCTATAAGTGAATCAATATTAAAGCCAACATATGCAATCTTTAATGACCTGACAACAGTATCGTAACTATATCCCTTCTAAATAAGTCTGTTTAAAGGTTTTGTAAGCTTTTGAGGTGAATACTGACATTTTTGTGCTTTGTAAAGAATATTACCATTCAAGATTGGATGTGAAATGCCTGTACGTATATGAAAGATTGCTTACGTCCGGTTGCAAATTGTGCATGAATGTACAGGACTAAAATAAATAAATATTAAATTCAATGTAGTTAGGTCAAGTAAAATGTTTAACCGGGACGAAGGGTAAGAAATGTTGACTGCTACTGAACATTGATGGTATTTTGGATAGGGACAATAGACCACCTATGGACCTCTCAAAGAGTTCTTACTAGGGTTCTTAACGTACAGAGAGCAAATGATTTTATTTCCACATTTTGTATGTGACTGCGTATTTGTACATCCAGCACACCAGAACGGACACACCACATCTGCCGGTCCGAGATGTATAGACAATTTGGAATCTTCCTATATTTATGTCACGCCTTGGTGTTAAAGGGTATACAAAAATTCTAGTAACATTTCAAAAGATTTGTACAAAATTTGGTCAACATTTATATAAAATAAGAATGCTTTTCAGTGCTACTATATTATATGTAAATATATGAGTACCAGACAATGTATTGCAAACATTTGTCTAAAAGGATATACTTTACGAAAAATGATTTCAATTGAATGTGAAAGACGAAATATATATTCATGTGCGCCTTAGGTTTTCGATAACAAAAAAATAACTTTAAAGTGTAAAAAATAAAACATAACGGCGCTACAACCTCGAGTTTATTACATTTTTATAGCGAATCTTAGCAATATTGCGCTGAAACCGTCAACACTGGGAAAGGGTTGGGAATCAGGTGGTAACTGTCCTACCTCTGTACTTTAGTTGATACTAAATGAGTCATTATTACATGTACAAAAAAAATGAAGATTAATTACTGAAAATAAAATGGTCATAATTTGCCAGTTTTAACATCCAATGCATTTAAAACTTATAGTTTGTGCAATGTGTTCAAAAGGTCATAGTTATGTTCATATTTGGTCAAGAATTTGTCTTATCAGAGCATTCAGTTAATCACATTTGAACATCTGCTAAAACACGTGGCAGACATAATGCTGTAAACTCTCGTCTGCAGCAGAAAATGACGTTTGCAAGCAAATTTACTTCTGACAACGGCTTATCTAATGTTACCTAGATAACGAAATATTACACAAATTATTGACATTTGTCATAAAGTTTTGAGTGGAATATTTCCTGTGAATTTCCCGAATTTAATTGCCACGCTGTTCAAATAGAGGATGAAACAACGAAATATAACAATGACTTGAGAGATAATGCAAACAGTATTTACTCCGAAAGCTACTTTCTGGCGAGTGTTCACTAACAAAATACGAGAAAATAGGAAATGTCAAAGATCTTTCGAAATTATTAACTATGGTAACAATTTTTGTGTCAGATATTTAATCTTTTTTAAGGAGAGACATGGATGATACAATATTTTTTCTAATGTATTGCAGCGTGTTCATAGCATTATGTGAATGAAACGAAAGTATTGGTTAAAATGTTTAAGTTAAAGTTAAGTATACAACTACTAGTAACCTTTTATTGGAATAAATGAATAAATACTTGTTACTCAATTTTTTTAGCTGTAAGTATTGAATTGAATTTAATATGGCTAGAGATCGACTTTTGCCAGTGCATCAAGCTGAACAAGAATGATAAAAAAAAAATGCAGTAGTGATCTCCAATAGTGCCGGTAGTAGACGCAATTAACTCAAAACATTAAGCCGTTATTCTTGCCTTGATTCTATATAAAGAACATATTAAAACTCCTTTTAGGACTGTTCGTATAGGTGTTTCAATATTTCGAAAAAATGTGTCCGATTTTAAATTATTTCTTCAATTTTAATTTCAAAACAGAAATATTAAAATGATTAATCCACTATCTTAATGCCAATTAAAATCAAAACATTCATTCACAATTTTTAATGTATACAAAATCAATGAAAAAAGTAACACATCTCGAGGAATCTTTATTGTCTTATTAAAAATTATTTTAAATTATCGAGACTAAACAAGGCTTCATATTTTCCCATATAACTACAAAACCATGAACACGCACGATTAAGCAATGCTAGAACCATACGTTATTCATGCTGGGTAAAGGATGAAAATCACCTGATTTGGCCAATTTGTAACTACTGTTTTGCGGTTGGCATTATCTCTACCGATTTCATTCGTATGACAGAATATCAGTTTCCATATTTGAGTTTATAAAGAGTGAAATTAAGCTAATATACTAACTTAATTTATAAAAGATGAAAACACTCAAGGCATGCGCCTTATTATAACAACAAGTATCACCGGACGTGTTTCGTGTATCACCTGCATCCGCAATAACCAAATATTAAAAAATTAACGAACATTCGCGCGTTTTAATTTTAGAAATCTAAGTAGTTATCTCATATCAAAAATTGGAAATCTTGGTAAAAAGACAGAAAATAAAATGCTGACATTTAAGCAGTTGGGGAAAGTCCTTGATCAAGTTTAGTCTATTTATGCTATTTAGCTTAAATTGTCGGGAAAATAGATAAAAAACATTTTGTTACTCGTCTAAGATTAATGCACCGTGCTTAGAATGGTGTAACATTCATTGCATTCTGTTGGTGCATATATCACTCTAAAAATTGTGTTTAGAGCCTAAACACTTTCCTAAACACATTTGTGAAACCGATTTTTGACATGTTTTAAATCTAAACATGTTTAATATTTAATGTGCTAACAGCCTAAACGTGTCAAGCTATAAAGTGATTAGACTGTAAACATGTTTAGATGTAAAGTGTTTAGACTAGAAACATGTTTTGCTAAAATGTGCTTAGACTGTAAACATGTTTAGTTGTAAAGTGTTGTATCTGGAAACATGTTTAGTTCTGAAGTGTTTTGTCAGCAAACACGTTTAGCTGTGAAGTGTTTTGAATGTAAACATGTTTAGACCATAAAGGGTCGTGAAGAAACATGTTTATCGTTTTAGTGCGATAAGCCGTTACTTCATTAGACTCCAAATAAACTAATATTCCGGAAGGCTAGACTGTAAAACGTATGATAGCTTTCAATACTACATGTGTTCATACCATCACAAAAGGAGCCAAACGCATCAAACTAAGAAACTTGAATTTCCAGTTCAAATTGATTGTGATTAATACCTTTTCAATCTGAATGAGTATTTTCTTTAATTCAATTGTCATCATTCGACTATTCCATTTTTTCTTCATTTCAAATATTCATTAAACAGTCTAGAACTTTTGAAATGAAATTATTATTATACTAATTCTAGGATTAAAAACAAAATTACAAGATATGAAACAAAGGAATTTATGTAATTGTTTATTTCCTGTTAATCATTGAACACAATCAAATATAAACTCATAAAATCATAAATTCATAGCAACGGACATATACATAATATTGACCAATCAAAACAATTTGAAAATGTCCTGTTTTCATTTTACAAGTCAATAAGAGCTTCTCCTTTCTTAGTACCCAACTGCTGGTCACTGGCCTGAAAGATAGAAAAATATTGATAAGCAACTAAGTAGAATTAATCTAAAAATATAAGTATACGAACTACAACACCAAAAAGTAAATGCATGATTTAAGATCAAGATAACAACAACCGTGGTATAAAAGCATAAATGTACTGATGAGTAAATTGATATTTTTAATATAAAACTTCTTTTCATGCTTAATATCATTCATTTGATCAAATATATATTGACATTTTTAAAATCAAATACAATTCGGATTCTTACCTAGCAATATAGTTGCTACTGTGCATTATCTCCTCTTTTAGCATGTCAAGACAAATGATTTCCTCTGCTCTTCTCTCATCTAAAATAAAACAATACATATCAATAGAAATATAAGAAAGCACAACGGCTTATAACTATTGAAGAAAAACAAGCATCTTTTTATTTATTTTGAGCAAATGTTGATTGTGCATTTAGGAAGTGCTTACTTAAACAATGAACTCGATATGACACTGGTTTTGCGAATGATGCACTCGGCAGATTCCGCTTCCCTTCATGTTCCATTATAATCTGCCGAGGAGTACCAAATGAAAATTGTACTCACGAACTCCTTTCCAAGAACATATATATATATACATAATAATAAGTGATAGCTTGCATGATAGAACATTAAACAACTCTTATCTTTACACAAGATAGTTTGAACACTAAAAGCTCTTGCAAGCACTTGTTTCGTGGGATGGTTCCCCCTTTTTCTTCTCCTGCATTGACTATAAGGTAGTGTACTTGTACATAATACTTATAACTGTCAATAATCATTTAAAATTGGCAGTACAAAATAAAAATCAGTATAATTATAACTCCTTACCTTTCTGAAACAGATAAGACAAGTTACGGTCAGTTATGGTCAGAAGTAAACAGCGTGGCCTTTGACTTCGGGTTCTTTGTTTCTTCTTCCCGCTCAAAAATTAGCACGTGGTATGCATGCCGTCTTCGGCCTAAATGTGTTGTAATTCTAAACGTGTTTAGGAAAGTGTTTAAATATTTAAAGTGCTTAGAATTTAAACACGTTTAGCTTCATATACTTGACGATGTAGCTAAACATGTTTAGCACAACTATATGTTTATTGCAAAGTGCTGAGAGCCAAAACATGTTTAGTGCGAAGTGCTGAGAGCCAAAACAGGTTTAGTTTTTAATGCTTAGAAATTAAACACTTTCCTAAGCACATAAGTCTTGCAACACGTTTAAATTCTAAGCACTATTTTTACAGTGTAATGGTGTTGTAAACAAACAAACAAAACATTTCATTTTTGTAACTTCATTTTCTGTTTGAAAGCAAATCTTCAGGTCGACATGGAGTGTATTTAGAAATATGTGTGATAGAAAATGCTGTATCTTAATTTTGATAATTTAACACGTGTTTTAACACAAGAAATAGACTTATTCAAATAAGGTGCTTGTCAGTGTATTTTTGTTTATCATACTTTCAAGTTTTAGCAAAATAATAAGTGGCAATTTTTCCTCTAGAGGAGAAGAATAAAATATTGAGAGGTAATAAAGAAGAACTTAATTGTGATTTAGAAGTGTTATTTAGTCATTTCACGTGTCTTTTAATTTTGCATATATATGTGTGTCAGAATGTTGACAGTTTGTGATGTTCAGAAGTTAATAAGGAAGTGGCATCTGCCGGTGGCTGCTTAATGTTATTGTTTTGTTTACGTTTTACTGTTTCTTGTTTGTAAAAAATAATTTCAATTGTTATATCACGTTACGGAGTTCCTGAATATGCAAACTGATATAAATTTAAAATCATTTAAAATTTTCATTATCCCAGCAGGTAATTTTCATGTCAATACTTGAAGAAGCTCAAGTTTCTGTAAACAAGATGATTTTCCGGTCTCTTTTTAAATACAAGTAACGGTACATTTTTATGCCCCACCTACGATAGTAGAGGGGCATTATGTTTTCTGGTCTGTGCGTCCGTCCGTTCGTCCGTTCGTCCGTCCGTCCGTCCGTCCGTCCGTCTGTCTGTCTGTTCGTCCGTCTGTCCCGCTCCAGGTTAAAGTTTTTGGTCAAGGTAGTTTTTGATGAAGTTGAAGTCCAATCGACTTCAAACTTAGTACACATGTTCCCTATGATATGATCTTTCTAATTTTAATGCCAAATTAGAGTTTTTACCCCAATTTCACGGTCCACTGAACATGGAAAATGATAGTGCGAGTGGGGCATTCGTGTACTGAGGACACATTCTTGTTTGTATATGTTTTAATGCTACTTTATAGGTCACTTTTTATGGTTTTTATTTTGGTCAGGTACATGTTGTCTCAAAAATTTGAATACTAAGGGAAAATTGGCTATGACCATTGAATAGTTATTAAAACCAACGACAGAAAAATAGAGCACTGAATCTTTGCAACTATAAAATAAGAAAGCTGCCTCATTAATATCCCAATCGTGAATTCGTGATATAGGAACCAGATGTTTATAATTGTTTTTTACATTCTTTTTTTTCAATGGCAAGCTAAATAAAGGCAACAGCAGAATACCACTGTTTAAAAGTCATAAATCGATTCAGTAAAAACAAATCCGGGTTACAAACTAAACCCAAGGAAACACATCAACTATAAGAGGAAAACAACGAAACAGACGCACTGAAGTGCAACGAAAAAACAAATGACAATGAAACACAAACATGATTTTCCTGACTTGGTACATGACAATTTAAGAAAAATTGTGGGTTGAACCTAGTGTTGTGGCTAGCCAAACCTCGCGCTTTTATGGCAATGTTAAATATACCACTAAATATTAAACATTACATGACAGGAATATTGAACTTATGCAAATATCCCGTGTAAGATAAAAGTCTACGTAAACAAAGAATAATACAAAAATTAGGATTAAAACCAAAAGTCAAACTAAAAAGCAGACAACACAATGATTAAAAGAAAAGAACAACGAAGAAACTGAGTACAATGTACAAAACACTACACAAAAAACCTAAAGATTTAGCAATACTAACGTCACAAAATGTTTTAAGATATGAACTCAGCTGTAGCATGTCGGTCATGACAATAAAGATTTGGCAACACGAACGTCACAAAATGTTAAGAGGTGAACTCAGCTATAGCATGTAGGTCATGACAATAGAAAAAACAAGTAATAAGACGTACATGTATATTCGGTTCAATTATTAACGCGAAAAACTTGACAGACATATATATTAGATAAGGACAAACCAAGTCACAAAGCCCTCTGTAAATTTTTCTTCTTAATAAGCAGCAACTATAAGTAACGTGTTAAAATCGTGATTTTGAAGAAAAAAACCTGAAGTAATAGCGGTAGAAATTTAGCCTTGATAAAGATTGCATATAACACACAAAGAGTACTTAGATCAGAAGTGCGGAGAGCGCAAAACTCTACCTTCACGAGGCATCGATTTAATGTTTTAATTCCGACCTGAGGTGGGTTTGTTTTTTTTACATCCAGGTTCCATTTTCACAGTCGGATGGGAGAAATCATTGAACATCAGTTTATGTCTCTATGGTTATAAAGTTGTAGGTGAAAATTATTTCTGCAATTAAAAAAATAAATAATTAAACAATTATGCTTACGACAGACATGGTTATTTAAAAAAGACACAACCTCAGCTCTATTGAAATTTTAACTGACAAAATCCTTCCAAGCATGCTTCGTATTCCCTTTTCCAATTTTGAATTACAGTTCTGATAAATGATTGAAAATGTAAAATTTGAAATGACCATAATTTGATGTTAGATTTTTTAATCGAACTGACCAATCAATATCTTATAAATGTCTTGGTGAGACAACTATGATAGCATTGATTAGTCTGTACAAAAAGCATTTGACTGACATATCCACAGGAAGCAATTAGTCTTCATACTAACTTCATCCATATAACAAAACATTTTAATGACACAAACTGACATCATGGCCACAAACTTCGCTGTACAAGTACCCGATAATGATCTCCTGTAAGTCGATAACGACAGATCTCGACAAATATCGATTTTTCTCTCTCGGAATATAGTTAGCTACAAGCATATATGCTTCCTGCAAATTTGAAAAATAAATTGTTCGAACACCTTTTTTAAAATTACTGTTTTAATATAAAAACCGAAAAATGGAATAGTTGACTGATTATAACCACTGGGGACAAAAAGAAATCAGGAAAATATCGCTTTTATTCGAAAACCCTTAAAAACTGTCAAAACTTCTATCAGACAACCATCAAGTTCTCTTTGAAGTAGGTTGTGGCAATTTAAACAATTTAAACGTAACAAAACTTCAAGAAGAAGCTTTCTTTTATACATCATAATAAAGTATTTAATGCTTATTGAGAGGTGATGTGTGCGATCTTAAAGTGGGCGTGTACTGCTTGTATTCTTCATGTCACGGGTCACAGACTGTACCAGAAGTATACTTCTAGTACACTTACTTGAGAATACAAGAACTCTCATGCTATAATCAATGATATTGTTAAGTGTTCTGAGGTAAATGATATGTAAACATATCTATCTGTCCGTAAACTGTAATTATTTCTAAAATATAATTTTGTAATTAAAATGTTACCTGTGTGGAGTAGATTGAATCAGATGTGCAAAATGGCTCGCAATCTTCAAAGCCAAATGCATAGAAGACCTGCAACGAAATGCTTCAAACTTTAAGTGGTAAGATTTGGGTGTTTTGGGACAGATTTGTGAATTGCGTAGAATGGTGAAAAAAAACTTTTCTGTTAAAAATTGAAGTAGTAAGATGTGGGTGTTTTGGGACAGATTTGTGAATTGCGTAGAATGGTGGAAAAAAACTTTTTTGTTAAACATTAAACTTGTATGTTGAATATAACATCTGTTAGTAATAAAATAGAGATGTCCAGTATAGTTTTTGATACTTCCCTGTCCACAGTAATTGACTGTTAAAGAATCGTAATTTAGTAGCGATGAACGATATTTTTTTATGTTTTCCCATGTAAATTCATATTTGATGTGTGATATAGTAATAAAAAAACCTGCTTTCACATGTGGTGTGTTGCTGTCTATTATTTCCCTCAACTTTTACAAAATTTGTGTAGTGTTGTGTCAGAGAGAGACTGTGTTTTAACCTTTTTTTATAACTTCTTACGAGCTCGTAACTTCTTTTTTCCTATACATTTGAACTGTTCTAAATTTAAAACTTAAATTTTCAGATTAAATATCGTTTGATATTTTATCCTCCTTTTAATTACGTCTCAGTTTAATTATAAAAATATTAATGAACAAAGATTTCCCTCTTGATTTTTTTCCGTATATTATTTCTTGAGCATAACCCGGAGCTTTTCTCCTATTGTTCATGACTAAACTAAGGTACAATTTCTTTCATCTCAGAAATCAAATTTCAAAACGTAGATTGGAAAGGTCGTGTTAGGGCGTTTTGTATACGTTTATTTGACCCTTGTCAGTGTTTCCTTTGTACACTTATGAAAAAAGGCTTTTTGAAAAGTTTCTTATTGTGAAAACTCTATTTCCTAGGGGTGTTCTTTGCAAACTGTTGATTACTTAAATAATTTCGTTTTTATTTGATACGTACAGAGATGTCAAACTTAATTTAAAATTGCACCATCCGACAGCCATAGTACCTTTCCGACCACCAGAGTTGATAAGAACGGGAAAACAATCCCGAGAGAGAAGTAATAGAAATGTGAGGTAACTTGAGTAAGGAATTTGTTTAAATATTGTCGCAACAGCAAGTGTGCTTGAAAAGTTGTAGTGAAGGGTGTATCATATACTTGTTGTTAAGAAGTGTACTAAATAGATCTATTAACTCCTTGATGGTAATTGACACTATAAATGGTTGATAATTAATGATTTGATCATATTATATTTAGGTGAGAAGAAGAGAACAATTTGTGTAAAGATCCTTATTGTGTGTTTTATCCGGTTTTTTATTTAGAGAAGTTCATTGAAACCACACACATTCACTAGTACTAAATATAGGTATTTAAGTACTTAAAGTGAACGGTCTATATGATTTGTTTCCATCATTCACCTGAGACTTGGTAAAATAAAACCACTTGGCAATGCTAACTTAACATCCACTTACATAATATATATAATACAGTATAAGAATTTTTAAGGAGGGTTTCTTATATCTGTTATTGAACAGGGTTTGAAGATGATGAATGGTTTGACTATGGACATTTTGTGAGAAAAATATGTTGTTTTTTTTTTAAATATTTAGAATATACTGGTAACTAGTATAATTGATTTTCCGACATCATGATTTTTAATATATCGTCACAAGTAAAATTAAAAAAACAACAACGTTACAGAATGAGATTCCTACCAACTGTACCTTCAATAAAAAAAATTCATGGATTCCATATAGATATATCATATGTGGCAGAAGTTACAATTGAAAAGTAGAGGTTTCAGTCCCGCTTGGGGAGAAAGTAAAGAATCAAATCTGCTCTAACATTGCTAGGCTTCTTTTATACGCACTTTTATATAAACATAGATAATGTGCTTGATAACTACGCACTCATGCATTCAGTATTTTTTTTTTGAGATATACATATAGTAGAGTGTGCTTGATAACTACGCACCTACGCATCCACTATTGAGTTTTGTTTATTGTATAACCTGGGAACAGTATATCTAACATATATAAGTTGCTGGTATAACTATCGAGATTACTGACTAAAACTCTGAAAATTTTCGGGTTGCAATACTGACCGTGCAAATCCTCTGGGGTAGTCAAAGTTGTTATAAAACACACATTCATATGACATTTTTTGGAAAAAAGATTGACACTGACGAAGGCCACTTGTTGTGGGAAAATATTTTTCAAAACATATCTTATTTCATTTTATTCGCAGAAAAATCAACTTTCATCAATATCGTTGGACACATCTTCAGTCAATGTTCTCCTATTAGTGTAGTATCGTAACCATGCAGCATCAGTAACCTGGTGGTCTAAACAAAAACAATCAAATACATCTTGAATATCATACAATTCTTACAGGTCAGTTCGAAGGGGTTTGTACAGGCTGTACGTCAAGTAACACAAAATTTATATCAGCATTCGACCTCGACACCTCACATTCCTTATTAATAAATTTACGATGATTTGTCCCACGAAAGACATATAGATATATCATGAATCAATATAAAAGAACATAACCTGTATAAGAGTTGTAAATGTAAATTGTAAATGAACAAAATTTCAGTTTGTTTTGTAAATGATTTATTACAATGATTCCATAAAAACACTGTTTGGTTGTTCTATTGTTATCATCGTGCCTCTTCGTTGATGTGCAGTATCTTTATAATTCTTCTTGTCATTCAAGCTTTAAAAAAAATTATTTTAAGCAATTTTTAGAAACTAATGTAAGGATTGCGAAAAGGTAGAATTTGCGACATTAATTACCTTCAACAACAAGTTTTAGTTAAGGTGGTACCAACACTTTCACAAAAATTAATATAGCTTGTTTAATTTTCATAAAATTTTGTCAACAAAAAAATTTTCTTTAACAAAAATTTAAAAATTCATTAAAAATTTGAACCAACCGTTTTCTCAGAAAAATTACACTGGTTATATAGCAATTTGACAAACACCAATTTTGATGAGTAAAAAGCTTAATATTCCTTTTACAACACAACGTAATTATAAAAAACGTTTAGCTGACTTTACAGAGTTATCTCCCTGTAGTGTTAGGTACCACCTTAAGTCCATTTTGGTAAAAACGTAATTTGACAAATGAAAAAAAGACAATAACCTTCATCGCTTGGTGCCAAAGGTCTGGGAAGTAATATACTAGTATATACTAAATTTGGGAGAAATGATCCAAATTCATTAAAATGTTTAGTTTAAACATATTTTATTTGCTGAATTAAAGCAAAATGGATTAGACACAAGTAAATCATACTTATGAAGTCTTCTCCATAATACAATATGAAATAACAATAATACTATAATATAATGGACATACATATAAAGCAAACAGTTTATAGAATATCATACTAGCTTTCATAGGTAAAATGTTCTTAACCTCCTTCTAAAATTTTGAGCATTTTCAGTTTGCATCTAACTGCCAAACTGTGTCTTCAAGAGACAGGCAAGAAGACAAAGAAAAAATGCCATTTGGTAACAGCATAACTTACAAATTAAACATAAACAGCTTAATGCTCATTCACAGATACTCATAAACAACGAAAGCATTCAAACATAGAAAAAACATCAATACATTGCAATAGGAACTATTGGACTGTCTGGCTAAGATATCCTCAGTTTTTGTAGCTTGTCTATGAAGGACAACTTGAACAGATAGAATTTGTCTATGAAGGACAACTTGAACAGTTAGAATTTGTCTATGAAGGACAACTTGAACAGTTAGAATTTGTCTATGAAGGACAACTTGAACAGTTATAGCTTGTCTATGAAGGACAACTTGAACAGTTAGAATTTGTCTATGAAGGACAACTTGAACAGTTATAGCTTGTCTATGAAGGACAACTTGAACAGTTAGAATTTGGTATGATGTTGATTGTCTATGAAGGACAACTTGAACAGTTAGAATTTGGTCTGATGTTGATTGAATCAATGTTATTATAAATTTTCTTTCATTTCTATTTTTTTCATTTTCACAATGTTATCCGTAATTTCACAAGTATCATTATTTGTTTGAATGAATTAAACAGCTAAAAATGCTTTTCGGTTTTCCAAAAATAATGATTTTTTTTTTATATTCGAAAATAAGGACATTTTCAGAGAACCCTAGTTAACACGACTAAGATATATCATTTAACCATCATGAGACACTTTGGTTAGACGAGCCTGTTTAGTTTTCATGCGTTATAACCTTTCTCTGGACAATGGCCTTATAAACCTACGATACATAAATACACCTTTGTCAAAATATATATTTTATGTATAAACCTAATCTGTATAAATATTGGACACGTTCGTGTAGATTTTGTCAGCGTTGGTGACATATGATAATAAATTAAATATTTTTTTCGCACTTTACTCGATTAAGTGAAATCAAAGTAAATATCTAAGCTAATCTTTTTCAGTTTAATCTTTGACAGATATATACAAGGAGCGACTTCTTCATTGACCTATATCGACAATCCGTTCTGTCTGGTATGGTATCTCGGGCAAAACATAACAGTCAAATATGTTATACTCGAAAGAATTCAATGAGAATAAATATCTTTTTTTTAAGAATGCGTGTTTGTGTTAGTGTAAAGGCACGAGTTTTAAAAGTACAGATTTAAACCAAAAAATGCAAAACATTTATGACTCCTTTTAACCGGAACTTTTCGTTACGTTCGTATTGCTTTGAAATTACCAATATACCATTTTCATTTTTATCATATAATTTATAAACTAGTATAGTTAAGAATTGGGGTATGAGTATAGTGTTATAATAATTTCATTTGCAAGATTTTTTAATGTTAACAGAATGTCAGATAAATTAGTTCTGAACACAATCTAAAGTATTTAGTTGAAGACAACCCCTTGTAAACTCTAGAAAAGATAACTTTACAATATAACAGTACATTTCAGTAAAATAGTAAGTTAATGGCCAACTGAGAAGTATACCTGTTGCCCCTAATATTTTTGTTACTGATTATAATAAAGTTACACAAGAAACTAGTAATTCATTAAAAGGTGTTACACCTGTGTCAGCCTATGGGGAACCGAACTTGGAACAAACGAAAATTAAAGAAAATATTAACATTATTTAAACTATTTTCATTATAGAGATATCTTGATTTCATTCGCACCTGCAAGAAGCGGTTTACTTCAAAGACTACAAATGGAAACAATATTATTACATCTTTCCACACATAATTATGTAAAACAAACGCTCTAGCACGAATATACAGTAAATTCAAATAGATCTTAATACCACATGTAAATATTATAATGATATACCACAATGTAATGATATTTCATTTATTGTAATAAAGTAATAAATAACATCGTAAACATTAATTTTTATTCAAAATTTTCTTTTCTCTTTTTTGTACCATAGTTTGTTGATCGTGCATAAAAACGTTTTCATTAACCTCAGGTGTACAAACTTTCGGAGTGATTTACAATGGAAACATGAGAAGGGTTCCATAATGTGACATGCTCTATGGCTGGATGTCAGTTTCTGAAACGTCTGAAGATAACAAACAACAAAATAGTTATCTTAAAATTTGTACCTGTATGTTAATTGGGTATTAATTAAGTAAAATTGGTCTGTTATTTTTTCACCATACTTGTATGGGTTGTAAATTACAGTTACCGATTTGCACTTCTGCCAAACATTTACAAAATATAGTGGCAATTCTTCTTACTTATATTAACACTTGCAAAGTTATTATATTTAGACAAGAACTGAAGAAAATGGGTTAGGGCAATATCCAAAATGCGGAATAATATCAACAAATTACATACTACAATGGACAATGACTATACACGCATTATCATTGTAAAATATACTTAGAAACGGTTAACCATAAAAACATTAATGTTAATAGAATCACAGGGGGCAATTCGGGATATTTGTAAGATTTATTTTTTAACATTGCCATTAAAGCGCAAGGTTTGGCTAGCCATGAAACCTGGTTCCACCCACCATTTTTTCTTGAAATGTCATTACCCAAATCAGGAATATGGCAGTTGTTATCTTATAGTTCGTGTTGCACTCAATGATTTTTTAACATTGTCGTTTGTTTTTTGTTTTCTTCAGTGCTTCTGTTGTTTTAATTGTTGTTTCCCTTTGATAGTTGACGTGTTTCACTCGGTTCTAGTTTGTAACCCGAATTTGTTTTCTTTCAATGGATTTATGACTTTCGAACAGCGGTATAGTTACTGTTGCCTTTATTCAAGCTGACTTTGTAGGGAATCAGGAATGAATAGTGAAAATAATTTATGGATTGCGTACATACATTAATTTCAACTATCATACAGACTGGAGGAGAGCAAGTGAAGTAGTACAGATTACAGAAGTTATCCAAAGATTGGATACGCTTTTACTGTATATACCTTGAGCACATTTTTGGTATGAAGCGCTTCATACAAAAGGTGCATCGTTCAACATTTTTTACACTCCAATATTAAAAATAGAGGCATTCAATTATTTCAAATTATATCTTTAACTCTACACCTTCGAGTTGAAATAGTTTCCTTTTTCAATATTAAAAAAATGTTTTAGTAAAAGATAAAATTTATCTTATATCCTGTGAGGGAGGCAATAACACATGAAGATAACAAGCCATGGTGTCGTTTGTGTGAACGTATCATAAAAATCAAATATTTAAGAAAAGTAAATACAAATTTCCCGGACCCCCACAATAAAGTTTCCAACAGGTGTGTGCTACCGTTATACCCTACCAATAAATACACGTTTGTAAACACTAGGAAGTTTAAACAGGATGTCAAACTCGCAGACGATCATAAAATCAACCATCAACGCTCAAATTTGTGTCAGTCATAATGCCATAAAAGCATCACATAAAATTTTAATGAAATGCAGAAATATTTGGGTATTTTCATAAAAAGGAACGTTTAAAATAATTTGACAAAAGTGTAACTAATGGTACGTATTTAATATGAAAAAAAATATATATATATCATTAAAGAAAGCATCCGAAAGGAACTTGATTAAATACTGGACAGAATGTATTTATAAATGCATGAAATAACCACGCAATATCTGCGATGCAATGTTTGAAGAAAGTATATATTTTATGGCGCTGGCATCCGGATTTGTTTGTACTCTTTTTGTGTAATGCACGTGGTTTCGCTATAGAATAAGACCAAACATGATATTTCGAAGGAAAAACAAGAGAATTATAGTTTTCAGTTTATACACATGCTTGAAACATTTTGAGAAGAAAAATATAGACCAGTTTGTTTGAAATAATACTTCAATACTCCTTATACAAAAATGCTTGTCCTACTTTATAATAATATTTTTTCAAACCTGTATAACACAAGCATAATCTGGGACCACTAGATATTTATCGTAGAAAGAATAAAGTGTTTGAGGTAGTAAATACAACATATACTTAATATCCTTCATGAAAAATTGCTTCTCTAAGTTTAATAAAAGGTCATTTGTTGCTGTATATAGAACAATAATAACAAGTGGATGAGACAGCAACTCAACAACTTAACAACAACAAAAATACGTATACTACTCTCATACAGAGATGCAAGATGTTACTAAAATTAGGAATACATTGCCTTTCATTATCTTGACCGTTATACTTTTCACAATAACTTTTGGGTTAGTATTGCCGTCAGAACTTAATTTTATCTGCTGTTGATCTTTAAAGTGTTGGTAAATAATCGAACATTGGCCAACTTATTAAGGAAATACACAATCAAAGTAAATGTTTATATACTCTATTTATATGACCATAAAGCTTTACCAGGTTTAATTGTTAAAAGGTAGGTATTTCATCCCTTATTAGTGTCATTATAGTAAGTAAATATAGGCGGGAAAATGAACGGGTTATTTTATAACGGAATATTGTAACACGGATAAATATGGGAAATTCAAAAGAATAATTTACTTTTGACAACTTCGTATTTTCAAGGTAGTTGTAAATCTATATAAATAAAACTCTTAATTCAGTATGTGGCTAAAGAATACCTTGGTTTGAAATTAAATACCTGTCCGTAATGTTTACTAAACTGACCAAAGTGTCACAGAAGGTGAACAAACAGATTAACTAGAAACGGACAAAAATAACAAAACGAAACAAAGGCAATATTTGCCGTAAGTTTTAGAATTTCTTCGTGTTTGTAGAGGTTCTGATTTGTACTGATGACTAGCCCACCCCACCATTTACTTGAATAACTTACTCAAACAAGATTTGTACTAATGCTGTACTGTGCCAATAATTCCCAGTTTACACAGTAGTCCGTTAACAAAACGTCTTCGTGACGGCAGATCCAACTCGGGTATCAATTCAATAGAAGCAACTTAAAATGTAGTAAACGTAATTAGGTAATATGTCCGGTTTATATTTCAATTTACTCCAAGTAAAAGAATTATGTAAATAGAAAGATCAGGTCCTATTTCCTACGACAATACACAAATTACCACACAGTTTACATAGGTAACCTTGCTGCCTCGGAATGCAAATTAATATCTTTGAAGATACCTTAATTAGTTTTGTTTTCCGCATATTTCTGTATTTATTTTTCATACACGTTTTTGCTTGCTTGCTTGTTTGTTTTCCTTTTTTTCTGTTTGGTTTTGTTTGTTCGTCTTTTTTTCTGTTTGGTTTGATTGTAACTATGTAAATGAAATTTTAAAATATAAGTCATTTACAGCACAATTAACAAAGCACCAACCATGCTGAAATGCAATGATTACTTTAGTCCCTCTTATTATTTCACCCCGAGTTTTAAGGCACTGATGAAAAAGCTAAATTACTTATTTATTTTTCTTACGGAAATTTAAAAAAATTGGGAATACAGTTGGGATACAACATGTCTTTAATTGGTTTCTGACAACTAAGAAGTCGATACCTAAATATTATTTAATAACAAATAATTAAAAATATATAGTAACTAAGTCTTCATAATTTAAAAAAAAAAAAATTAAACTATTGAGCCTGCTTCGACATACAATATATATAGCTGTAATTTTGTCTGGTTAAGCATAGTCTGTGTTGTGACTAGAATATATTTTGTTTAAATCTGTTTAGCCGGTTAAGCATGAAAAATTCAATCAATCAATTTTATAAGGGATAAAATTAAAAACCATTTGCCATCCATAAAAACAATCAGATAATTTTTATCGTATCTTATATTATGTTTTCCCCAGATTAACAGATTTGAACTTTACAGTGAAAACGAAACATTTCAAAAAGTTAACCGAATATTAAGCTCATGATTCTGGAAGAATACTCCATATTACAAGAACAAAGTCTTAATTTGGAAACTTATAAAAATTGAATTTTGAGATCTTCAATTGAGAGTAGGGCAGATCTTAAACTTGACACATCAAAAGCTTCGCATGCAACGGATCAGCAAATAAATTTATTCATACAAAACAGATATGTCAGTCTTGTTGCCCCTGAAAGGCAAAAAAGAGAGAAGATCGGCATATATTACATGAAATAGGTCAGACACTTTACTGCATACTGTTGTAAATATTCTGAAATTTCAAAGCAACTATAAATTGAAATTGAACTTTGGCTGAATATCTATAAAATTCGTAAGGGTTCCGCGGAACCCAGTGTCTCGCCTATTTTTGCTGTAAATCGCAGGCTGAACAAAAAAAAAGGGAAAAAATCAATAAAAATATTCCTTTTGATTGTAAGAAGCTTCTATCCAAAGTTTGGTAAAAATCCAGGATAGTTTATGAATCTAATAAATGTTATTCAAATCTTAACTGCAGACTGTATGTAATGTTAACTAGAAGAAAAACTAAGTCCATTTATAAGAAAAATTTCCTTCTAGATACTAGCTTTTGATCATAAACAAGCTTCTGTCCAGGTTTGGTACAAATTAAAATTAGTATAAGAAAGCTATTAAAGTTTTAAAAACTTTAACCACAGAGTGAATGTGTTGTTTCCTGGCAGAAAATCTAAGTCCATTTAAAAGTAAAATACCGAAAAAATGGATTTAATTTTTTACAAAATTTAGTTCTGGATACTATCTTATGATCATTAACAAGCTTCTGTCCAAGTTTGGTACAAACCCAGGATAGTTTAAGAAAGTTATGATTTCCCGCAGAAAAACTAAGTCCATTTATAAGTAAAATACGGCAAAAATGGAATTTTATTTTTACAAAACTTACTTCTGGATACTATCTTATGATCATAAACAAGCTTCTGTCCAAGTTTGGTAGAAATCCAGTGTAGTTTAAGAAAGTTATTAAAATTTCAAAAACTTGAACCACAGCTAGAGTGAATATTTGTGGACGCCGCCGCCGACGACGGCATGTAGGGATCGCTAAGTCTCGCTTTTTCGACTAAAGTCGAAGGCTCGACAAAAATCATCATTTTTTCTTGAATATTTACATCATGAGCGAATTCTCGACGATTGCGGTTCTTATCAGTGAATATGATTTAACTTAAAGCAAAAAGCCTCTTTTAAATATTGCGAAATCTGTTTTGCATTCTTAATTCTACATATTTATTAATAAAGAAAATGCAAATGTTCTCCAGATAATAATTTTCATTTTGCTGTTTGTTTAATATATTATGTTTCAGTAAAAAGATAGACTACATTTATAAATAAAACAATATCAAATTTTTCATTTTAATCAAAGTATTTTAACGCAAATTCCAACCAAAAAGTCCGTTCAAAAGTATTGCATGTATTTGTGAATGAAAACATCTAAGAAATTTAAAATATACTTAAGGAAGAAAGGGGGAAACGGACAATTTCAGAAACGCAGTAGAAGTTGTATAAAATAGAAAAGAGGACTGTGAGAATGTTGTATTAGTGTGTGTTTGGATAAAAAAAAGAAATATATTCAATCTACTTTTTGCTAAGATTCTAATATAATGACAAGATAAAAGACTGCTCAGGGAAGAGATTAGTACGTGATCAATATTACTATTATATTATACTTCTTACGTACCAATTGTCAGTTCTGACACCATTAAAAGCTTTTAATTGTCGCAGTGTTAGTTTCTCACTTTTAAGAATAGACCAATGATTAGCTTGTTTATTTTCTCGGATCATACCGTTTTCTATTGAAATCTACTTCATTAATGTGATAAAGGTATTAAGATATGTGTTAAATCTTTATTTAGAAATGAAAACTTTTACACGTGTTTTAACAGAAAAATAAATCCTATTTGAAATAATCTTACTTTGAAAATAAGTTTTTTAAATGAGTCGTGACTAGATTATAGACGGTCTTTCAGCTGGCATAAAAATTACAATTTTTGAAAAATAATCGTTTCAGTATGGACATTATTATTTTACTCTGAAAATTATTACAGAAAAATATCAAACTAAATACCTTTTTCCAGTTTAAACAGTATTGATAGAATTGCGGTCTTACCACACATGACAAAAGGTCCACTTTCAAAAGATTTCCTTAATTTTTAATTGGATATAAAAAATACTTTGACAAGAATAGCATTGTCATCATTGATTTAAATAAGAATGTTTTAACTTTATTAAATGAAAATAAAATAAGATTGGTACTTGTTTACCACTTAACAAATGCTTTTCTCTCTCTTATTTCTATCTAAGGTGTAGATTTACCTGTGTCAAAATGCTACTTGACAAAAATCTGCCACGCCTCCAAATCTTGTTAATCAAAGAACAACGGATTATCTTAATTCCAAAAGATTAAGAGTTATTCCTGTTATAAATTATTATTTCACATTTTTATTTAGATATCCAAATTCAAATAATATTAGGGTTTGAAAATGTTATAAATTTTATACTAAGGTACCCAAAATTAGCGATAAACGATAAAAACAGTGAAAAAATGTAATAATTGAAATTTAATCGAGAATTCAGATTCTGCTTTCTCAGGTAGGGATCACGTGACAGCATATTATCGTAGACCACCCCTATCAATAAAGAGGCGGGCTTTAAACACTTTTTGTCAATAACAGTATATTGTATACGCATGCGTTCTAACTTTTTCAGTCATAATTTGTCAAGATTGAAGGGTCCGCATTGTAGATGATGCTTTTGACCGTCGAGATTGGCCCTTCACGTAACAAAGTATATCTGAAGGACCTAAAAACATCAAGCTGACGCAAAGGAATCACTCTGAATTCGAACGGTGATGTCCCTCAGTCCAAAACACACCACACCGTTTTCAGTAACCGATATATTGTCTCCAATTGAAGATACCTACAGAAGAACCACCATTGAGGCTGCAATACCACCCCTGGCTCCGTATAGGAACCACCATTCACAACATTCTTCATCACAGATGGCAAGCATGAGTGTTCCTGTGTCGAATCCTTACCATACTGGATATGTTCCGCCGCTATCTCATCACACTCCGTCCTTTGCATCACAATATTGTAATGGGACAGACTTCGGACACTATGGAGACCCTAGAAGTACTCCAAACTGGTACAGCAGTAATCCTGATCGTATTGCAAGTAAGTTTGTATATCAAGAGCTTTTCTTTTTTTCAGTGAAAGTCTTGTTGAGTACTTAAAATACATTTAAGAACACTCTTGGGCAAGTGAAGTGGAACTAAGATTCTCAATATGATGGTTCAAAATATTGTATCATCCTGGATAACTTTCCAATGTTGGAAAGAATACCAACTTAAACCATTATGGTCTGAAGAATCTTCAATCTCAATCGGCTTTCCCAAAATTGATTTTCGATTTTTTTAAGTGCTTTTATTCATTCTATAACAATTTTTGGCCGCAAAATACTATTTATAAATATATATCAAATATGATTTCATATTAAGTACAGACAAAGTTTGTTCCTTATGATAAGATTGCGACAAAACTTATCAAATGTTTTTATTTTTACTGATAATTCATTAGATACTTAATCGGTTTTAAGAAATGTTTTCAAGTTTTATTTACACTCTTGTTGAAATGATAAATGGAAAAAGATTGACTTGTGTATTCATCTTAAACCGGGGTCAGCTAATTGCAACATGAACGTTTCAAAACGGTATAAATGAAAAACAAGATTGAACATTTTAACTTTATTTTTTAGTGATCATTTATTTTAGATATAAAAGTTGAAACAAATAATTCTTCATTTGAAAATTTGAAATATTGCTTCACAACATATACAAACACGTAGACTATAACTGTTATCATAAGTTTGGACTATTCTAAGTAAGAAAACCACGGTCTTTCATTTCTTCCAGTTAGTTAATTTAGTAACAATAATATTATTCGAGTATATACACCTCATTTACGTTCAGAGGAAATCTAAATAAACTACATTGACTTAAACAGTCACAAAGCACAGTTCATTCACAGTTAAAATGAAAGAAAATTGTACATGAAATTGATATAAATGGACTGTTTTGACAAGATTATAATTTGAAGTAACAACAACTACTTTGACAGTCGTAATCGGATCTGTAGGATTCAGTTATTGTAAGAAACGCGCATGATCTTGTTTTCTGATATTTATAAAAAGAGTTATATAATTCTATGCTCTTTATTATACTTCGGTAATATGATAAACAATTTTTTTGGGGAAAGTAATATATTGGAGACTATTAGAATATTCTTTTAGCATGTTCACCCTGTAAAGAGTAGAACTTGAAACCATGGCATTATATATCAAATAAACCTTCCCTTTTGAAACTAATCCATAAAACAAGACACTTAAAACGGTACTGGAAATATATGAGTTAGCAATACAGTCATTTGGTAAATTGTCAAAATTAAGTTACTGCTTTTTGCTGGAGTTGTCTGTAGCTGCGTGCAATGATTTTTGTAATTAAAGAAAGAAGAAAAAAATGCTAAACATTCATTAAAAATTCCAGAAACATTTTATTATTTTAACGATTGATTATGAATGGTTTATGACGATATTCGTCCTCAAATTATTTGCATCATTTTTCAACAATGACTGCAGTGATTAAAGTTGTAAAATGTGCAAGGAACAAATATTTTTTTATTAATATTCCCTCTTTACTATCTTTTATTCTTTATATGTTTTCCATAATTTATAATGAACAATTTACTATGAAATTACGTATATATTTTTGAAAACATATATGTCCGCATTGTGGTTTAAAATAGTGAACATCTTATGTTTCATGGGATTAATACATATGCATTAGTATGACATGATAAAACTTTGGTGAAAAAAGTCATCATTATATTTTTTACTTCTGTGTCTGAAATATTATATACCACAATGTTCTTTTTCCGAAAACGCAAGAAAGCGGTACAAATGAATTAAAATAAAAAGCAAATTATAAAACATGTTTTCCAATGTAAGAACTTATGCCATGGAGATTATTTAAAAGGCAGATAAAACAGGAAAATGTTCGCTATGGTCAACATGGTATCAACACGGACAAGTATGGAATGTAACACAAATATACATTTTTTTATTATTATAATTGTCAAGCTTCATAAAAAGTTACTGTAATTTCGCACACCTATGAAATATATACCCGACTTTATTAAAAAAAAAAATCAACATAATCAAAAAGTTTGCTGACATTTTTGAATAAACGTAGATATCAATGAAGAAAAAGAAAAAAATAATATTTGAAAAAACTTGCAGAATTTACATACTGGCTGAGATTACTATAAATTATATTTACAATATCTCAGACATTAAAAACGTTAAAAACGAACCAAATTTTCACATTACAAGATTTAAATTACGCTTAACAAATGATATGATATATAACTTTCTGTAATTTGGAAGCATGATAAATAATGCACACCAGCATAACCTTTTAAAATAATTATTTGTAAAAATATGATATTTCATTAAAATCAATAAATATTGTATGATTAAATAAGTGTGACAAATTTCCTGACAGTATTTGTATGAGGAGTTTTATTAGATTATATTCGTGGCTGTGAGGTAGAGAATTATCAGGGTTATTTATTGACACAGTTTATAATGTAATTGATGGTTCTATTGTTGAACTAACGAACAAAATTGCTACCTATTAAGGCGATAATAACAGGGGAATATAACAGTATTTAAACCGTTAGTGGAATGCAATACCTAATTAGTAGTTGCTGAATCAGTTGCTCTATTTATTGTCGGTTTTAACATCAATTTAAATTCTCATGGGTTCATTTCGATTAATTAATCGGATTACAGACAAAAGTGTTTTGTCGAATCAGCGCAGACTCTAATTGACAATATATTGTCTTCATAAAAAAACGTGCCAGAATGCTGTTTAAGATCAAATTACAGATGTCATTGTACAACTTGTAAATAAAAAAATATACTAGGAAATTTATTGATATATTTGACACATTTTTAAAGGACAATTAACAAAGTGTAAATGTAATTAAAATTATTCGACAAATATTTATGAAAGGGGAAAATGATTCAAATAGCATGGCTACCTTTTATTCACTTGTGGAATAAATATGCGTGTTATAGTTTGAAAACACTTATTGAGGAACTTTTTATTCTAGTTCTAAAATAGATTTATCTAGTGTCATATTTCAGATTGCCCCAAATACATAAGGTTATCTTGTTTGACTACTAAACAAATACCCTTGAAGAATACTGCGTTGTCCTCTAAAAGATATAAACGTAATCTGCCGGACGCTGCATCATATTTAAAAGTTTTCAAGGCAAAAATGTAACCGAACCTTCCTAATTTTGACATCATGATGATGTATATGTAGCTAAATTAACCATTCTTTATTGTTAGTCTTGTTTTATACTTAAACTTTTTATGTTTGTATTTTTTAGTTTCAAGACTAATGGGAGGACCAAGTTCATGTGCTATGTCACCAATGTCTTCAGGAATGAATCATATGAATATGTCAGCTTTAGGCGGATATGATCACACAAAAGCTGGAATGCAGTTTCCCATTACACAGAGGAGGAAGCGTAGAGTTCTATTTTCTCAAGCGCAGGTTTATGAACTAGAAAGGCGTTTTAAACAACAAAAATACCTGTCCGCACCTGAAAGGGAACATTTAGCTAGTATGATAAATCTTACGCCAACTCAAGTGAAGATATGGTTCCAGAATCATCGTTACAAGTACAAAAGAGCATCAAAAGACAAAATTAAAAGTGAACCCGGTTCTCCAGAAAGTTCTCAGGAAGATTCTGCGCCCTCGGAACATTCATCACCTAGTCAAAGTTCTCAACAAAGCCAACACTCTCCGAGGCGAGTTGCTGTACCTGTGCTTGTAAAAGATGGGAAACCATGTTCTAATTCTGGAGATACGCAAACTTCCCACGTGCAACACAATTCTCAATCAAGAATGAGTGCTGGTCACGCCGGTTCCTCGGGATCACACGTTTCACCACAGGTTCCAAATTCTAAAATATTGTCTCAACCGAACTCTTTAGGCTCTGGGACGATGCCTACGCACTGTGTTACAAACTCTTATTCTAGTAGCCATAGTGGACTTAGTCAGGGAATTCATTATCCATCTTCCATTAATGGGAACAGCATGACGTCATCACCGTATATGTTAAATGGCAGAACATGGTAATAAAATACCAAAATTACATTTAATTTGCATTTATTGTTCTGAAAAAGACATGATCAGAGTTAGTTCAGACATAAAATCCATAATCATACATAGTGCATACAGTATGGGACCTACATCTGGAAGTTTTGGAGTGCCGTCATCTGCAATAAAACTACAGTCATAAAACAATATAACGAACCTGTCTCTCTTAAAACAAATTTATCTTACCGCCATAAATTATAAAGGATTTTATAAACATTGTAAATACAGTTGTAAATATTGACCGATGGTTCGGTGAGAATGGGACATATTTCAACATTTCAAATTTTTACCGGAAGTGTGAAGTGACCCACTACATGCTGGCGCCGTCATCGCGCCCAAAATGTTTACTGTGACAGTTTTAACTGAGTATTAAAATATTCAATTTCAGTGCTATTATTTGTGTTGCATTATCTAACATATATAACGTTGTTTCGTTTGGGTAATATATATACTGGTCAAAATCATTTAAAATGTGGTTTCAACTGTAAACCCCCAAGAAGAATAGTACCCGTTTAGTAGTTGTATTTCCTCAATGACAGGCAATTTTTCAACGATAAAATTTTGTCAGTAGGAAATAGTATTACTTCTGGAGTTTTTTCGAATGAAAAGTGTTGTCATTCTGAAACTTTGCCATTTTTTCAGAAAATTGTTTCTTTCAATTCTAAAAGAAAACTTGACTACAACAAAATAAAAGTGGTTGATACCTCTCGTCAATACTAGGCTAAACTTGAGTGTTATAAGTTGATATCTATATTTTGTCTGTAAAGTCTTTACTTGCAGACTTGAAACAAAATTAAGATTTTACATCTGAAGAACATAGGATAAGCTTTAATATTTAAGCGTCTTTTATAATATTATATTGTGTATTTTATTAACAATAATTTGTTTTTATCCATTCGATTGATGTTTTTTGAGCTTTTTATTTTGCTATTTGATAAGGGACTTTCCGTTTTGAATTTTCCTCCGAGTTCAGTATTTTTGTAATTTAACTTTTTATATGATTTTTTTTTCATTCTATTTGCAAAAAATTGTAATATTTAAATGGCAAAATAATGAATTTAAAAAAGTTAAATAAAAGTCTCGTTAAACTCGTAGACTTAGTGTCTTTTAGAATTTCTGTGTTGTTTAACTGCTTATTCAGTTAACCTTTCAACGCATGTCCTTTTAATAATAATAATAATAATAATAATAATAATAATAATAATAATAATAATAATAATAATAATAATAATAAAGATTATTACGAGCAAAATTTGGCTTTAAATTTAAACTAATATGACAAAAAATATAACATTAGCACTAGCAATTTTATTATAATAATTTTTTAATATTATGGGTTTAATTATTACTTATATAATTATTTTCATAAATATAGATAAATAGTAATGATTATCAGCAGAGTAACGGGTTACCTAAACTTAATTTCATTTTATAAATAAAAAACAGTAAAATATTTCCGATTTTTAAAATAAACATTGTGTTGTGTGTACACGAGTCAATATAATAGTATACATTTATGAAAAAGGACTGACGCTTTAATACTATGAATGCTTAATTCATGGTCTTTATTGTTTTTATCCCTACAGAATTCTTTCTTTCAGATCAGAATTTTACCTCCTTTCTCTCCTCCGTTTACGATTTCATTTAACATTTTTTTTTTATATGCTTTATTTAAAAAAAAATCTTTATATATTTCACACCACAGTACAAATGAGTTTTTAACATGTAAATAGCAGTTCGTAATGTAGAAATAGACCGAAAGTCGAATATTTGAAGGGCAACTAAAAAAAACTAAAGCATTTTAGTGTTTAATGACGATGGCGGAAAATTTTGTGTAAAGCTCCTACCTTGTCAAATTTACATACACGACTTACCGGTAACAAAAAATAACCCATGCTTAAAAAGCAATGTATTGTTTTACTATCTCCTTTTAATGTTGTTGAATTTTCATCATCATAACAAAATTAGAAACTTACTTTTAAGTTATATAAATTTTACATTTTGATAAATTTTATTTAGTTGAAAAAATGAATTAAGTACTGGTTTTGATTGGCTAGCGTAGCTTATGAGAAGGAGACACATATACTAATATGAAATTAGAGAAATATAATAATGTCTCTGATAAAATTAAGAGGATGTTATTTGACAATGAGATATTTACCCACCAAAGACCATATTTCGAGAGTGCAAACGACTATAGGGTACTGTACGGCTCCGGTATTCCAAAATATAAAACAATTCTTTAAGTTTGAATTTTTCATGCATATTCCGAACGACTGATATTTGCATATTTGTTTACATCTCATGTCGTCTGTCGGGATTCTTCTTCAAGAACTTTATGTACGTGTAACACAAAATAATTATAATAATTTTAGCATTCCGAGATAAAAACACACTGATATAAACTGAGCAGTAAAGCGTTTATATATTTACGTGTTCTGAAGCATCTGCAACGGCATATTGTAGATTGTATCCAATTTTTGGGAATATGGTATTATTTATGTATATATTTCGGAATTTTCTTCTTTCTGATGATGAAATGCGAATGTTGAAGCAAGGAAGGGGTAGAATAGGAAGCGTGTCAAAAGTCTGAATCTAGACTTATAGGTATTCTGTTTCATTTTACTTCTATGATAATAGACAATGAGATTAGCGACTCTCAACCAAAAAAAAAAAAAAGCTCTAACCAAACAGAATAAGCAAAACTAAAAAATAGAAAGGAAACGAAAATAAAATGAGCAAAAAAAAAAGGTAAAAAAAGAACAGAAAAGACTCGAATAAAACAAGAAATGAAATAAAGACAAAATAAAGTAAAAATAATTAAAAATTTACTCCGAAAAGTCGAAAGGAAAAATAGCCTTCTATAGTAAAATAACTTCGTGCATTAACCGATCAATTGGCTCACTGATGGTTTCAGAGAAATGTAGAAAAATCACTGAACTTAACACCAAATGTTAAATAATGACAATTACATTTTGCCCTACCTAAACAAAACAAAACAAAAGCAAACAAAGTAGGCAGAAAATAATAACAAATAATACTACACATAAAGGACAACAGGAAAACCAAATTATTATAAGGTAAGCAGAAGTTATCAGCAATTAACTCCATTACAACAAAAATAGACGCAGAAAGAAAACAAAAGACGAACAAAAACTAAATCTGATTTTCACTTTTGAGAGAAATATTTAATCCGAAACTGTTTTCTAGAAATGATCATCCTCGGGTATAATATAAGTATTTTTTATTTATCTGAAGTTTAATTTGCTCAGATAAATAAAAAAATACTTATAGATTTCTCGAAAAAGAAATACACAAACACACGATGGGAGAACTCACTTAGACAAACACACTTTTAAGTGCAATTAAGAGAAGGAAAAGTGTGATTTGGGAGAAAGTCATCCTGTAGATAAAAAAAAGATAAGGATTTTAAAACAGAATGAGCTCGCAAAGAATTACTGCAAAAAAAAAAAAAAATTCTATGAAGTACAAATATGTATATATTTGTTTAATTCAATTACTATAGCTAAATTCTAGAACAGGACCACTAAAAGTGTCATGTTTGTACTTTTAATGTGTAATATGTTAATATAATAACGGACAGAGTGCAAACACACATTTAAAAAGTGTTGATGTATTCTATGTAAACAGAACCCTTAAAGGCAGGTTTGATGGTAATTGCACAGACACCTGACTTACTTGGCTAAAATGGCAATACACAGCTTATAACCGACCGCGCGAGGACTGAAAAGCCAGTCAAGGTCGTTAAACACTTCCATCATCACAGCTACAGATTATTAAATAATAACCCAATAATGAATTATTAAGGAGAAAACATACAGGGCAGGGAGGAAAATCCCTTTAGGTCCAAAAGTAGAGGCTTGAGTTGCAAAATGACTCTGATAGGGGAACAAATGAAATTTTAATTATAGCAAAGGAGTAGGTCCGGTAAGGACCGATTATGGCCTCAAATTTCAGGTTCATCTGACAAAAGATTTTGACCACTTTTTAAACACTTAGTGTCTATATCATTTAAATCAATCAGTTTATGTGAAAGATTTTAACTGATTTAGTCATTAAAAACGATCCGATTCAAGCTCAAATGTGAAAAATCTATCAAATACGCAGAAAAATGTCACTTTTAAGTTGGTTTTTGTCAAAAATGAACGTGGCCGCATTCGTGTTCATCCTCAACCTTTATATATGTTATGTATTATAATAAAATGCAACTTACATTTCAATATTAAGGATGAAAACGAACGCGGCCACTTTCGTTTTACACGAAAACCGTCTAGAATTTAACTAAAATGCTAGAATTGTGAAGATTTCAGTAATTTGGCATGACTTTATGGTGCTAGTACCCGATATATGTGCATTGTATTGTCAAAAACAGCCCATATTTATGTAGCAGTAGCATTCTACTGTCCAATAAGTAACTAAAAGTTTACATTTGAACATTTTTGTAAAACTGCTATATTTTGGGGCCAAAAAGGGGTCTTACTGGACCTACTCCTTTTAGACTACCATTGCGGTATTGTATATGATATAAATTTTAGTCATCATTTGACCATTGAAAATAATATATGTAAATTGTCAATAAAACATATTTCAATTCTAATATTTTCAAAAGTCAACAGTTTTAGGTTTCAACAGCATTACTTACTAAAACAAAACATGCATGAAAAACCATGTGTATACCGAACTCGACTGTGGCAAAACAAATAGCATTTTTCTATAACTTTCAGATGAATGCGTGCCTTAACAACGACTGTAAATAAAGAAGCTTTCATATCATAAATATAATTATGACACATTTGTATTTTTCAAGATCATATATATAGATACATTATGAACATTTATATATTTTAGGTCCGTTATCTATATTTTGATATTTTCGGAAATACGTTGAAATCAGAGGTTATATAACCCCCTTGGGCAAAATTTACTACATGCAATTTAAAAAAGATGTGGTTTGATTGCCAATGAGACAACTCTCAACAAGAAACCAAATGACTCGCACAGAAATTAAAAGCTATAGGTCAGCGTACGGCCTTCAACAACATGCAAAGCCTAAACCGTATAATCAGCTATAAAAGGCACCGAAATCACAAATGTAAAACAATTCAAACGATAAAAATAATGGTCTAATTAATGTACAAACAATAAGCGAAAAACAAATATGTAACACAACAAACGACAACCACAGAATTAAAGGCTCCTGACTTTGGACAGGCCCGTACATACAGACTGTGGCTGGGTTAGAAGTTAGCGGTATCCCAACCCTCCACATAACCTGGGACAATGGTGTAACACTTCATCAACAACACCAAAAGCCCGAAAATAAGTACACACAAACAAACAATAATGAATAATATTAGAAAACATAGAAAACCAAATATCAGAAAATTATACTAAATATGCAAATATAAGGCGATGAGACAGCTATCCACCAAAAATCAAATGTGGTTGCTGAAAGCAATTAAAGGCAACCGTGCGGTCTCCAACGATGATAAAAACCCATACCGTATAGTCGGCTATGAAAGGCCTCGATATTAAATTGAATATGGAAAAGCATGTATAGCTATCGTGAATTTTTTAATACTATCGTATTCTTGAATGATGCGTTTGAATATATAGAGATGAAATTGAAAAGAAAAAAAAAAGTATTTTTATTTGGAAAATTATCCGAATGCGGCACACGTATATAACGGACATTGTTTTTTTTGTTATCTAAAATTATTTAACAAGACATATATTTATTGTCAAATAGTTAGTAGTCATTATCATATACCTTTTCGATTGTAAAATACAAAAAGACCAGCTTTAAAAATAAGGAGAATCACATCAGAACCATAATCTATATTGTTAAGGGGAGGACCATCGTATGTATCATTCATGTTACTTTGTATGACAACACAAGTCTGTCACAGATACAGTTTTTATCGGAAGAAATGGACTGAACACATATGCATCATGGTCATTTGTTAACATTATTCTGTAAAGAAGATCACGTTTAACTCCAGATCGTCGCCACAGTCGCTTATTTTAAAATGAACAAACAGTATAATAATACTCCAGTCTGTATTCCCGGAAAAAGCTCACGATTTACTGCCAGAGACAAAACTATGTTCGCACTGGCGTCTCATATATATAATTTCAAATTAACATTGAACTGTTGAGATCACGTGTAATATGAATACAATTAGGGGAATGGTTTCCAATAAGAAGCAGTCTAAACTTTTTTAACCAAATGAACCTCTTTTTAATAGTGTTCCACTGTGGCTGCCATTTTGGATTTCAAAACCTCTGTGTTGGTAAACCCTGCCTCTGTGACACCGTTGAACCTTTGCATGCACTGTGTTCAGCGCCCCAAACAACTCGAGCAACTCGGCTATATTAACAAATAACATTCATATAGTCAAGTATTAAAGGAAGAACAACAATTGGCAAACGCAAATTTACAGATGTAACTTTGTTAGGCTAAATTCGAGATAAAGCATTTATAAATTATAGTGTCATCACTGTTTAACCATAGCTTATTCGATGGGAAACGTTTATCATAAAGTTGTCGCAAATTTATAATATATTGCACGAAGTATCAAAACAAAAGACAGGCAGCTTACGAATTTCTACATTTTGCAAACACTTCTGTACAGTGAGAGATAATTATACTTTTATTTCTGCGCTCTTGCTTTGTTACAATTAAAAGAAATTTCTTAGAAACCTCAAAGTTGGAATGTGGTAAAATATAACAGCAAGGTGTAATTGTTTGGTGTTTGTATTTTAGGGAGAATAAATAATATAGACCTTCTTGCCCTGTAGATACCTCTAATGATCTGACTCTGTTGTTTAATCACAGGTGTTCTTACTTCTAATGATGTTTAAGCAGTGACAATCTGAAATATCTTTAATTATAAGTAAGTTTGTCACCTGTAAATAAAATAATCATTTGATGACACCCAGGTAAATACACCTGCAATTACAATGAAACCCTGTACCCAATAGTTGAGTCTTTACCCACTTTTGTATGTATAATGTTTCTAATTTCTTTATATTCAAGGACTATTTAAATCTGTATAAAATATAACTGCTGGTTTTCAGTGGGTTTCTTTTTAATATAAAATCTCTTTGGTGCTATGTTAAAAGTAAATGATATAATGAAACCACGAAGACAATCTGGACGTGTAAATATTGAATTTTAATTGCTGGGGATTATTCGACTCCTCCTACCATATCGTCACATTATTAAGTCTTTTTTGATATATCTGACGAAAGGATGGACCCGTGAAGTAGCTATTTCAATAAAGTCACGAATACAGTTAATGGAATACTTTTTTCGAATAAGGCCAATATTTACTCAAAATTATAGTTGATACAAATAAATACAGCCAAAGTTTGTACTGAACAGCTTCAGTGGATTACAACAAAAATAATTCAATTTAAGAAACATATTCTGTTTTGAACGGTAAAAAAATAAAAATTAATTTACTATGAATCAAGAAAGTTTTTTTTTTTTATTTCTTTGCAAACAGAAGTTTTTACTTTAAACCACCCGAATTTTAAAAGTAAAAATAAACCGTTGGTATCAAAACAATAAAGTATATAAAACACGTATTCAGTGGCATATATAAAATTTGATTTTTTTTTTGCAGTAAATTAAGAAACGATTTCTTATGTTAACAACATATCAACACTCGGAAGTTTCTCTGTCTGGTCATTACCCTTTCACACAAAACTGTAATCTGGGGGATTCCATTCAGTTTCTATCCCTTTACACATCTCATATTAAAATTCTTTGTAATTTTTGAACAATAATAATCTATAATAATTTGGAATTGAGAAGCTGTTTTTTTTCCCCCGATACTAAAACCACATAATGTTTGTCATCGGAAAAAATGTTTTGTGCTTCAAATGCTTATTATTATATCAATTGTAAAAAAATATCATAAATAAAGCAATTTTCACATGTTGGAATAATAGATGAGTATATGCCAAAACACACACCCAAAAATAGAAAAGAATTTTGTTTAAAGATTGCACAATGTGCTCAAAGGTATCTTTATTCAGATTCGCGCACCTGCTAACAATATATAGCAGCAGGTAACCACCATCTTTGTATGGTCATACTGGTTTCTTTAACAAGGTGTGAAATGTACATACTGTTACCCTTGTTGTTAATACTCTCACTTATTTCTTTTCTCAATTAGCAAATAAAAGCTCTGTTCAATACCACTTAATGCTGTAAGTTGTGCTAAAGTTGGGTTTGAAGTTGCCGTGGAATAGTTCCAAGTAGAAGTGTATACAGTCATCCAAACTCTTGAAACAAGTGATTTCGTTTGAATAATTCTTGCTAAGAGGATATTTATTAAATTGTTGTCATATGAACTATAGTCCAATAGAATATACCGTCCTTAAAAGACTAACATTATATAACTTGAATTTTCATTGTGTACTCTATATTCATACACAATATTTCGTGAGATATATTTATTACTCAAGTTAAAACTGAGGGTCATCCTAAAATCAAATCGTGTGCATTCTAGTACATTTTCAACAATCAAGAAAAATGGTACAGCACATATCTTCTTACAAATATAAATGGCACCGATTTCAGTAAGAACAACAGGAATAAGTTTCAACAAGGACACTCGAGACCAAAAGTGTATGAAGTTAACTCATCATAAATACCAGCTAGGATTGAAATTTTGTATTATCGCCAGACGCACGTTTAGTTTACAAAAGACTTACCAGCGACGCTCGAATAAAAAAAGTTAAAGGAACAAATAAAGTATGATAAAACTTTTAAATAGCAAGAGCATAAAACAAAAAAGGACATAAATAACTGTCAAAATTGTACTATGGCAACATTTTACCAGATGCAGTTCCAACCTAAATCTAATACATTTATATTCTTTTAAACTGGTTTGAAATGTTCAATTATTTTGTCCTGGTATGACATTCTAGATCACTGTGTGAATGAGACCTGAAACAGTGAATTATCTTAATAAAAGATGGTAAGACTTATAGACCTTCTACCATGGTCGGATTAATAAAATAAATTTATGCTTCTTCCAATCAAAGCATTGTTTGAGGTTTCCATTGAAGGCTTACCAAATTGAAGAAAAAAATACACAAACAAACAAAAGGAACCGAATAGGAACGAGAAACAAAATCGTTAAATCAATTTTTGTATATTAGTAAACAATTCTTGAATTTTCTATAGAAATTTAAAATTTGATAAAATTTGATTTAAAGAAACATATACACACACCATCGGTTAAAGAAAAAAATATATCATTTGGTCGTTTGATAATTTTCGGGTCCTTTTTTCAGAAACGAAACATATTACAGTATACGGAAGACCTGTTATATGTATAACACACCAATCCAAACTTAAAATGAAGAAAATCGAATGTTTAATGATAAATCTAAAGAGAACAGAACAAAGAAAGGAATAATTAAAATAAAAAAAATACTGCGAGTTAAATATCGAAGACCCCGGTTGAAATTGAACTTATTCCCTTTCCCCGAATAAAAAAAACAACAAATGAAATATAAATTACAATTCATACATTCATAAATTTCAACAAACTTCCTATGTATACACAATTAATAGGAAGAAAAGATTAAACATTATTACTATATATACTACATTATTGCAGCATTGATTGTATCGAATTAACAAGCAAACTTTTTATATTAATACTTTTTTCTGTAACAAACAGATGGAATTTGTACAAAACGTATGAACGAATGTCCTATTGTGAACATAAAATGCAATTATTAAATAACTGTAAAGAGAATATTATGAAAATCTGTTTAATTTCAAGAGCCCCTATCTATGCCTTTGTCGTTTTCATATATTTATGAATGTATACAATTTCAAGGAGCGCAGAATCATCGATACCATGTTTACATTTCTCGCCATAGAATTTCGACAACAAAAGAGTTTTTGACATAAATTCAATTTATATGTACTGCAATCTGTAGGGAGATTGAAACAGGATAGAAAAAGTAAACAAAATTGGAAATATCCCCCGAACTCTGCACGTCCTTCGATCGATCTCAATATCGACACTTTAATTGTTCCTTGGGTTAGTTCAATGTTTCTTCATGTCTGTAACTCCCTTAATTTAAATGAAATATGTTTTATATATATTGGTAAAATCAATCAGATATTGTCAATTATATACTGTATTCAGTACAAAAATTCACACAATTACAAAGCATTTTGACAAAGACATACTTGTTCTAAAAAGCAATATTTAAGGATCTATTTTACGTCCATGGTATAAAAGTATAATTTTTCACACAATGTAGAATATGAACATACAATAACCATGAATAGGAAGAAAAAAAACAACCAAAAAACACGGCACGTCACGAAAAGTAACCGTTCTGAAAAAAACCAATATGCAACACAACATGTAAAAGTGCCTCCATCAAACTTTCTTGTAACTATCTACACGTAAAGAGCATCATGTACACACATATTTTATAAAAGGTTGAGTAAATAGATTGTTGCTTGAGGTATATTCGTCAAGTATATAATCATGCTCTCTTTCTGTGAGGACTGTGAATCGGCAGAAACGGTAAGCCGTATTAACAGAAAAATTAAATAAGTTTCATATAAAAGAAGACAACCACAATCAAACACAGAAACCGAAAGTTACAACAGATGATCATACAGTTACTAGTTCATATTTTCCTGGACAATTAGAACATTATAATTTCATATTTTCCGATTTTGTTGGGCACATATCATTGAACCTAATGTGTGAATATTTTGGAAATAAAATAAAATTTTTGTCCAATTGAATGGTTCCTTCGTGTATTGTTATCGCATTTGAACGAAGGAACTATTCCTTAGTTAAAGTATTATGAATATCCAATTGACACAAAAGAAACACAACCACTATAAGATATACACGAAAAGCAATTTCTTACTAAATATGAAGTACTAAGGATGGGATGATTGAAATGGTTGATCAGTGGATCCCATTTTAGGCAATTGAAGCCTTAATGAACATTCATCAAGACCAATTTAGGTTGCGGCATAGTCATGTAAACAGTTTATCAAGACCAATTTAGGTTGCGGCATAGTCATGTAAACAGTTCATCAAGACCAATTTAGGTTGCGGTATAGGAATGTAAACAGTTCATCAAGACCAATTTAGGTTGCGGTATAGGAATGTTAACAATATTGCTTCACCTCGATTTATTTTTTGATACCCTCCTAGTTTAGGTATCTCTATTAGATGTAAGGTTTAACAGACAAAAAATGGAATCTTTATTTGAATTTCAATATCTGGCTGCACCCAACCATGTAGTACTATACAGGAGCTTTACTACATTATTGCAGTTCTTCTAACTGAAATCAATATTAAAACTAAACACGCAGAACTATTTTTTTTTATGGTTTTGATCTCTTTGAATAAACATATATGTCTGACGTTTTGACACATGCGACAACAAATTTTGGTCAACAGAGAATATGTTTGATTTTCATGTACATGTAGGACTCACCTTATCATATTCGTATTTTAATTATTATTTAGTCGAAGTGGTGGTTACCAGATGCAGCATTTTGACTTTCATTATCCCCCATAAGGTATGAAAGAAGGTGTATGGTAATACTTGGAGTCTTAAAAATACTATGTATCCCAATTGTTATTATTTTTCTGTTGAAGAAATCACATTTCTCTGTTGCATTTATGAGTTCATGACTGATTTACTGGATTTTACTCGATATAACCTAGAACCAATAGATAATGTGTTACTCCCAGTTATATCAATCACACTCTTGCTCACAGAAGTAGCGAAATAAATGGTTTTACTTGATGTGTCTGTGTTGTTTGCATTCCAAGATCAACCTTTGTCAAATTTCCTTCCTTTCCAGTCTGAAAGTAAAATCCCAAAAGTACCGAACTCTGAGGAAAATTCAAAACGAAAAGTCAATAATCAAATGGCAAAATCAAAAGCTCAAACGCATCAAAGGGATGGTTAACAAATGTCATATTCCTGACTTTGTACAGACATTTTCGTTTGTAGAAAAAGAATGGATCAAACCTGGTTTTATAGCTAGCTGAACTCTTATAACTAATTATATTGACAACAATGTGTAAAAAACAAACAGACGTAAAAGGTAAAATGTCAAAAATAGGTGTACAACAGTCGACATTGTGTTTTAATCTTATTCACTACAAAAACAAACACATATGTCAAAATGATCAACAAAAAGGCATAAACACAAACCACATTAGCATAAACGAAAAACAAGAACACAGAAATTACCATAGCACAATAACACAATGACGGGATGTAAAAGTATCGAGCCACGTAAAATGGATATCAATAAAAATAGACTGAACATTAAAAGAAATAATTTACATAGACAAATAAAAAGTAATATAACAAAAATACCTTACTCCTAGAAAAATCCCAAACGAAAAGTCTGTTATCAAATGGCAAACACATCAAACGAATGGATAACAGCTGCCATATTCATGACTTGTTACAGAAATTTTCTTAAGTAGAAAATGGTAGGTTTAAGATCTAGCTAAACCTCTCAATTATATGACAGTTGCATAAAATTCCATTATATTGACATCGATGTGTGGACGAAACAAACAGACATAAAAGGTAAGAATGTCCATAATAGGGGTACATCAGTCAAGTTCGTTATTATCAAAAAAAATATGTAACAAAGAAACACAAAAAGGCATATATACAGAGCACATTAGCAAAGGTGAAATACAAGAATACAAAAAATTTACCATATCACAACTCAATGACCCGATGTATAGTACAATGCCACGTCCAATGGATATCACCAAAAAATACCAAACAGTCAAAGTAATAATCATAAAGACACATAAAAAAATATATTATAACGCGTTATTAAGATGATAGTTTACCGCAGCACAATACAGAATGACGGGATGTATAAGTACCGAGCCACATCAAATGGATATCAATAAAAAATAGACTGAACATTAAAAGAACTAATTTACATAGACAAATAAAAAGTAATATAACAAAAATGCCTTACTCCTAGAAAAATCCCAAACGGAAAGTCAGTTATCAAATGGCATACACATCAAACGAATAGATAACAGCTGCCATATTCCTGACTTGGTACAGGCATTTTCTTATGTAGAAAATGGTAGGTTAAATCTGGTTTAAAGTCTAGCTAAACCTCTCAATTATGTAACAGTTGCATAAAATTCCATTATCTTGACATCGATGTGGTGACTAAACAAAAAGACATAATAGGTAAAAATGTCCATAACAGGGATACAGCAGTCAACAGTGTGTTATTATCGTAATCACTATAAAACAAAAAAATATGTAACAAAGAAACAGAAAAAGGCATGTATACAGAGCACATGAGCAATAATGTATGGAAGACAAGAATACAAATAATTACCATAGCTCAATACAATGGCAGAATATATAAGAACAGTGCCATATCCAATCGATATTACCAAAAGAAAAAGACCAAACAGTTAAAGTAATAATCATAAAGACACATAAAAAATATATTATAACACGTTATTAAGATGATAGTTTACCACAGCACAATACACAATGACGGGATGCATACAGAGCCACGCCAAATGGATATCACCAATAATGGCAATATAGACTAAACAGTAAAAGTAATATTCATAAAGACAAACAAAAGAACACTATAGCACGTTATTAATATGATAAACAACGACAGTACCTACAATCTACATTTCAAGACCATCGTGTATTATTTGTGAAGTTGATACGTCGGAATATTTATTAACAAGATCATTCGATTAACTTTTTTTAGAAAGAGTTTGGAATAGATTTTCTCCTGAAATTTAAAAGCAAACACAAATATCCGTTAAAAGATAGATAACCAAATTTCATTCAGCAATTGAGGTAACGTTTTTCTGCATTACAGTAGTCATGCTGCAAGTTGTTCAGTGGCAATTCTCGTTGTTTGCTAATCCAAACTGCATCACGAAAAAAAGTAAAATGATGATTCTTCTTTTGCTACTTAATAGTTCTGTGAAGGTCGTTATGGGGGTACCATCATGACGAATAACGGTCAAATTCTTGCCAAATAACGTTAACGGTAATTTTTGGTTTTTGACGGTACCATTATGACGAATAACGGTAAAATTCTTGTAAAATAACATTAACGGTAATTTTTGGTGTATGGCGGTACCATCATGATGAATAACGGTAAAATTTTTGCCAAATAACGTTAACGGTAATTTTTGGTGTATGACGATAGAATGAAAACTTTCTCGATAAAAACATATACTGATTTTGACGAATCGCGTTAATTTTTTCCAAAAATGACGGTAACGATAATTATTTGAGTACTCTGACGAATCACGATAAGGATATTTTGACGAATCACGGTAAAATATTAGCCTATTTGATGCTAACGGTAGTCGAAAATGACTGTTTGACGCCTGACGTTGAAGGGCATTAATACCCTCTTCTGTGTGTGCCAAGGCTCAGCCGCCGTGTTGAAAGCATATATGCTTGCCTTATTATGTTAGTTCTTAATAAATTTTTTTATAAAGGCGAACTGATGGTTACCGGATGCAGCATTATAACTGGTTTCCTTTATCCTCCATAAGGTAAAGAAGGTGTATGGTAATACTTGGAGTCTTAACTACTATGACGTTGCGTACGGTGTTGGTGATAATGCGGGTTTTGCTTTCCAGTTCGCCTTTATTGCATTCGTTTGAAGTTTCGGAATTGATAACTATATAAATGTATATAAAACTATATATCAAAATGTGCGTAATTAAAAGTAGAAATGGAATATGCCTTAAAATCAATACTTTTATTCATTTTGTTACTCGAATGATCCCTCATAACACTGATTTTGAGCGTGTAGACAAGTAACACCGGGACATATGATCAGCGTTGCTTTGAAGTTATTCTTGTAATTTTTCACACTTATTAAAAAAAAGTTGTACTCCTAGCAAGAGTAGTTTTTGGTGTTAATGGTGTATGTTTTATTTATGACGTCATCGTTAACTGGACGCGTCTGACCAGTTCGAAAAGTTCACTTTGTTTTGTGGTCAAGCCGAAAATAGAAAAAAAAATATTGATAGGGGTGAAGTTAAGAGTGATTTTAAAAAGTAATTCAAATAGATTATTCCGAAAATGATATATCTTTTTATTCCGTATATAATGAGGAAAAAAAATTAAAAAAATTTTGTTACAACATTTCAAAAGATCGTGGCAGAATTTATGATTTTTTGAAATTTGTGTTTCTGTCACAAAACCCGAATCTCGCATTTTTTTTGGAGCTCTTCAAAATTCGAACGAATGCTGCAGATCCAAACCACAATTTACACATCCACCCTTCCTGTGTCAAAGTTATACAATAAATATACAACTTTCAATGTTTTCAATAAGTAAGTATTGTTTAAATTATGTCCTAAATAGTTCATTTTATTAAATCCGTTGAAATGTCACACTCGCCGTTTTCTGACGTTTTGGCGTATTTGTTAAGCGTCTTATGAAAAGTAATAGGCAGTTGCAGTCTTTTCTACGATATGAAATTTTGTTCAAACGTGAAAACATATTTTTTAAGTGTATGAAAAAAAAATTGTGTCGAAGTTTTGAGAAAAAATATTGAAAAAAAAATAAACGCGATCATTTTGTTTTTGTCTAGTCAAAATGTCACAAAACGCCGTTTTTTACATTTTTGTTACAAGTATGATAAGTCATATTATACAGTTTTGGAGGGGGGAAGATTTGAAATTATAATAGCACAAAAAAATACTATATAACCTTAAAATCTACTGTTCAAGGATTTTTTTAACCCATTTTCGATCACATGTCGGAAGTATTAACGACACAGTCAGCGACTACTTTTGTCTAGTCATAATGTCACACCATGCTTTTTTACTTGTTTTGACGTTACGTTCTGTAAAACTTGACATGTAGTGCCTAACGTCGCAAATTACGGAAGCCTTTACGTGCCATGCTAATTAACTTTTTCCAATTTGATATAACGGATTATGAATTTGATATAACAGATTATGAATTTGATATAACAAATTATCAATTTGGTATAACAAATTATGAATTCGATATAACAGATTATCAATTTGATATAACAAATTATCAATTTGATATAACAAATTATCAATTTGATATAACAAATTATCAATTAGAAATAACAAATTGTCAATTTGATATAACAAACTGTGAATTTCTCTACCAATAGTATGATTTAATCATAATAATGAGATTGATTGAAACCGATTGCGTAACCCAAATTGGCGCATTTATTTGTGTATTCATTCATTGTTTATCTGACGTCAAGCGACAAATATGTAATTGAATGCTTATTCAAAACTTTCTTAACATGTTTAATGTTTCTGAAACCCTCTCCCTCCCCTTTAATCTATTATTTGAGGCAGTTTGGGGGACTATTTTGAACGTTCTCTATTCAGTACATGGGACCTGGCGTCTTAGAAGGATACAAGGATACAAAATGCTTCCCCTTCCTCAAAATCCCAGCATGCTTCTTTATCAATTTCGATGGGCACATACAAGGATTTATGAAACATCCTTAAGTTCACCCTTGCATTTTTCTTTATATATTTGTTTCAACATTTATTTTGTTTGCACACTTTTTATTAAAAATAAAGACCCATGCGCGAGATCTAGAAGAGAAAACCAATGCACAATCAGTGCAAAAGGGATCTGATATATCAAATTTATAAATTTTTATTTCAAATTATCATAATTTGTTATATCAAATTGATAATCTGTTACATTACAATTTATTTGTTATATCAAACTGAAAAAAAGTAAATTTGCATGGCCCTCAAAGACTTCTGTAGCAAATATCTTGTCATGCAAAACCATAACTTTTTTTATAATTTTTTTTTTTGATACAATATCTTAACAGATTCTTATCGAATCTAATTAAAATTAATATCTATATCTGTTTCGGCGGAGGACATTTGTGCGCATTGGTAGGACATTTTAGAGAAAAAAATCTAACGTTTTATCGCCAAAGTAAAGCCCATTTTAGCCCAAGATTTTTTAACCCATTCGAGCGAAAATGGAAATTCTCAATGCCCATTTTAGAGTAATGCTTTAATCCATTTGATGATTAATGATTTATGATCAACATTTTTTTTAAATAGAAGCAAGACAGCACAATTTAAAAAATATCATGTCCATTAAAATATAACACTAAAATTTTAAAATCAAATTTTAAAACGGTCCGTTCTAGCCTGGAACCCCCTGTACAATACTGTTCATAAAGTTGCAGTAGGAACGGGTGTTTCTCTTTATCATGTCTAGATTGTGGTGCACATTCGTCTATACATTGTATTTTTTATATGCGTTGTTGTTTGCAATTTGATGATAGTATCAAGACAAACGTAAATAGCTGAGTGACAACTATAGAATTACTTTTATTTCCATGATGAACCAAAGTGAACATATATATATATATATATATATATATATACATACAACTTAAATATTAAGCCAGCATAAATTAATGCTCGTGGTTTTAGTATTATTCAACTAGGAAAGTTTTCGCTAAAATGGGCTATCGAAAATACAGCTGAACGGATTAATCCTGCGCTAAAATGGACTCTAATGTCTGCGCTAAAATGTCCCCTAGTAGTTTTTGTTTATGAAATTAGCAAATTTGATTAAATTAATTTTATTGTGGTTAATTTTGCATTTGCTTTCAACTGTTGATTCTTTTAACATTTATTAAATAGCGATGAAACAAACGATTCAACTAATAAAATTTTTATTCGGAAATTATCAAAAGCGGATAAAAGAATAAGCCCTTGACACCATTTGCGAGTATGATGGTCTTGTGAAACAATGATAGTCCTTCGGAAGGGGGTGATAAATGACTGACCCGTGTTAAGAGAGAGCAATATCTCTTGCACGTAAAAGTCACCCTTTTAGATTTTGAAAAGAGCAGGCTAAGGCTTCAAGGAAGCACTCGCACCCTAAAAGTGGAAACGGATTAATATAAGTTGTAATAACTTGTTTCCCAATCCACAATAAATAAATATGTTTAAACTAAAAGAAAAAGCAACAGAAAAGACAGTGGTTTAAACTTTTTTTTTAAATATCCTGTTTCAATCAAAAGATTGAGAAAATATCTTTGCTCCAAGGGGATACTAATTTAAATGAATATTATGTTTCTGTTTTAATTTAACTGTACTTAAAAAATATGTGCCGCTTTTGCAGTTCAGTTCTATACGTAGCAAGTCAAGCAAACCGCTTATATAAATTATGCTGTATGATTGAGCTGCACGAAATGAAAAAAGTACGACGTTATATATACAATGCATGAAAAATAACGTCAAACTAACGTTACCAAAACTAACACCAACACCGTACGCGACGTCTATGAATTCCAATCGTTCTTATTGTTCGGATGAAGAACTCAAATTTCTCGGTTGCTTGTATGGGTTCATGACTGACTTATTGGATGTTACTCGTTATAACCTAGAACTGATTGATAATGTGTAACTCCCAATTACAACAATCATATTCTTGTTCACAGAAGTAGCTAAAGTAATGGTTTTACTCGATGTGCCTGTGTTGTTGCATGCCAGGATTAATCTTCGTTGAATGTCTTCATTTTCTATCTAAGTTCAAAATCAATCTTCGTCTAATTTCCAACTTTCCAATCTAAAAGTAAAATGACAAAAATACTGAACTCCGAAGAAAATTCGAAACGCAAAATCCATAATTAAAAGGCAAAATCCAAGGCTCAAACACATCAAACGAATGGATAACAACTGTCATATTTCTGACTTTTAACTGGCATTTTCTTGTGTAGAAAATTGTGAATTAAATCTAATTTTATAACTAGCTAAACCTCTCACTTGTATGACAGTCGTATAAACTTCAACTATACTGACAACAATGTGTGAACAAAACAAACAGAGGTAATAGGTAAACATGTCAAAAAGGGTACAGCAGTCAACGTTTTGTTTTAATCTTATTCACTATAAAAACGAACAAATATGTAAAAAAAAGAAAAAAAACAAGGCATGTACACAAAGCACATTAGCAAAATCGAAAGACAAAACACCAAAATTTACCATAGCACAAAAGCACAATGACGGGATGTAAATTACCGAGCCACGTTAAATTGATATTACAAAAATAGAATAAACAGTAAAAGTTATAATTTACAAACACAAATAAAAAGTAAAATAACAAAAAATACCGAACTCCCAGGAAAATCCAAAACGGAAAGTCCGAAATAAAATGGCGAACACATCAAACGAATAGATAGCAACTGCCATATTCCTGACTTGGTACAGGCATTTCCTTTTGTCAAAAATAGGGGAAGAGCACTCAAAAAGGTATATACAATGCACGTTTGCAAAAATAAAAGACAAGAATACAAAAATTTACCATAGCACAACACAATGACGGGATGTATAAGTACAGAGCCACGTCAAATGGATATCACTAAAAATAGACCAAACAGTAAAAGTAATATTCATAAAGACACATTAAAGAATATTATAACACGTTTATAAGATGATAATTTACCATAGTACAATAACACAATAACGGGATGTATAAGTGCAGAGCCATGTCAAATGGATCTCACCAAAAATAGACTAAACAATAAAAGTACTATTCATAAAGACACATAATAGAACACCATAACACGTAATTAAGATTATAAACAACGTCAGTACCTATAATCTATACTTAAAGACAATCGAGTATTATTTTTGAAGTTGGTACGGATTATTTATCAACAAGGTCTTGGTATCATCCGATGAACTTTTTTTTAGAAAGAGTTTGGAATAGTTTTTTCTTAAATATCAAAACAAACACAAATATCCGTTAAAAGAAAGATAACCAAATTTCATTAATCAATTGAGGTAAAGTTTTTCTGTTTTAATGTGTTATATAAATTGTTCGATGACATTTCCCGTTAATTGCTGATTCAAACTGCAACTCGAAAAAGGTAAAATGATGATCCTTCATTTGCTACATATAAAAATCCTTACTTTGCAAATAATAAGGTCACGTTTTTAGGTTATTCTATGGTGTAGTTTATGCTTTATTGCAGAAAACTGGGTTTTCCATGCATAATCTATACAAAATCTGCCAATTTTGAACACTGTGTAGCGTGGAAATAAGCCCAGTGACCCTTTCTTTTTTTTTTATTTAAAAAGCATGATATAAACTACATTTTGGCAAATTATTAAAAAATTCTATGAATAATAATTTAGACCTATCTAAAATCTACCTTAACAAAACTTTTAGGAATGTTTGGTCTTCATTGCTCTTCAGCTACGTATTTTTTTTGGCTTTTTAAACTTTTTTTTTATTCAAGCGTCACTCATGAGTCTTTTGTAGACGAAACGCTCATAGGCCGCAAATACAACATTTCAATCCTGGTATCTATGATGAGTTTATTCACAAGACTCATCATTGACATTCGAATTAAAAAGGCCACATAAAGTTCAAAGTTGAAGAGGATTGAACATGTGTTGCCAAATACAGCCCAGGTAATGTATTCATAGGGTAGACAATTAATTTTACGAAGTTTCAGGACGATATTAATGGCTACATGACCAATGTTTCAAAGGTACTAATTCTATTAACACAGGTACCGACAAAGCGACCAAGCGGTAGTTATATAAATATATGGCACTGACTTACTTTGGCTGTGATAAAATGAAAACAAAAATAACAAATATCTATAATCAAAAATACCAAAATGGGTCTGGGAACAGCATTATATTAACGTTGTTTGAGCAAGTTCCTCAAACACTTCAACATTAGAGCACTTTATAAGCTCAAAACAGGAATGAATATGTTTGACAGACAACAATCAAGTGCTTACCGACAACTGGTATCCAGATAAAAAATGTCAATAAGGACCGATGCAGTTGTTACATGCCGATTAATCTTATTTTTCTTTTTGGTTAGACACCTTCAGTATAAAATTAAACTGCACAGTGCTGGAGTCTGTACACTTCATGAAAGTCTTGGTATTTTCGATCGGTTTCCTTTACACGTATCACCCTGTTCAGCAAACTCTTAAATCCTATATAATAACTTTATGATGTTATCTGTAGAATGATACTGACATCAGTTTGTTAGAACCCCATATTTTTCTCTCGAACCTATCATCAGATCTTTTATTGGTTAGTTAAAATAACTTTGAATAAGCAAACCTTGGTGGTTTGTTACTTCAGTATTATATGAGCACTAACATCCAAATTTGCCAATCTAGTCATTTTCAATTTTAGTTTCTTGTGAAGAATTAAGGGTTTAGTATGACCATGGAAGTAATATTCAAATTTCAATATTACTTCCATGGTATGACGTTCATTATCACTGAACTATTATATCTATTTGTTTAGAGGCCAGCTGAAGGACGCCTCCGGGTGCGGGAATTTCTCCCTGCATTGAAGACCTGCTGGTGACATTCGGCTGTTGTCTGCTCTATGATCGGGTTGTTGTCTCTTTAACACATTCCCCGTTTTCATTCTCAATTTTATTTGTTATATAACTAAAACACACAATAAATACGAATGCACACACTAATACGTACCACATGCTTTACTGATGATAATTTAGGTTTATGTTAAAAAAAAAAAAAAATGAAAACAACACGTTATAATTTCATCAGGAACGCTCAAAACCGAATATTTGATATTTGAAAGCCTATGATTTATAAGGATCGAAAACGTTGAAATGCTTTAAACCAAAAAGGACATATAAAATCATAGCCAAATCTACATAAGGCCAACTTTGCATTAGGGAGTTTCTGTATAATTTCAAAATTTATTAAAGGGCAATTTGGGATGTTTTGTTATGAATAAAGGCAACAGTAGTTTAGCGGTGTTGAAAGGCCATACATCGATTGAGAGAAGCTTTGGTTTTTGGTATAAAGACACGGATATTGTGCTATAAAAATTTGCCAAGCAATATATTTGTCACATGCAACAAGACAGTCAAGACATGTGTACGTATAGCCTAGTACTTTGTAAAGTAAATGAAACACGACCAATATTAAATGTATTAATCCTAGTTAAAAGATCTTAAAACGATAACATTATTGCCTGCAGAAGTATATAAATGTGTTGTTCATCGGTTCAATGTTTTATTTTAGCTGTTTCTGATCTCAAGCATGTCAAGATCCTTCTTTTTAAAAATGTCTCCCTATCCAGTCTTAGATTGAAGTGTTTTCCCCAATTTTACCAACAATAAAAAAAATAAAGACGCGAATACCCGTTGAAAGATAGATAACCATATTTCATTTCTGTAAAGTCATGGAAAAAATTATCTATTTTAAAATTGAATGCTTCTTCTTGTAAAATTATTTGGTTGTACAAACGTTGACCGAAGTACTTTTTGTATGAATCGCGGAAGTGCTTCGTTATAAAAATGTGCGCACGTTTAGCGCTTTTGCAACCTTAGAAAATTACTAAAAGAAGCATTCAATACTTCTAATTACATTTTTTTTGCTAAGGATCATGAATACACGATTTCTGTCAAGTTTTCTTTTATTATTCTGTGTACTTTATTGTGGAAGTTCGTGTGATCATGAATGTTACATTTCATTTTGAAATGAAGGTTAATTTCAGAATGACACCAGATTGCTGTTAGCCAATCAGAATAACGTATGATTACGAAGCATGCATGTAATGTAATGTAAGGAAATTAAAGTAAACTTGCTTTCTGTTCAGTTTACCAACAGAGGAATTGATTGTTTAGTTAAATAGTTTAAACATATTTATTTATAGTGGACTGGGAAACAAGTTTTGCAACTTATATTAATCCCTTTCCACTTTGCGGGTGCGAGTGTTGCCTATTAGCGGCATAAGCCTGCTCTTTTTCGAAATCTACAAGGGTGTCTTTAACGTGCAAGAGATATGGCTCTCTCTTAACATGGGTCAGCCATTTATCGTCCCCTTCCGACGGACTATCATAGTTTCCTCGAGCCCATACTCGCAAATGGTGTCAAGGGAGAGCCGAAAATTCAGTTCCTGAAATTTTCATCCCAGACGGGAATCGAACCAGAAACTTTTGTGTTAGTAGTTCGATGCACTAACCACTACACCAGAGGAATTGATGCAACCAACATCAGCAAAGTTCTACATCACAAGGAGGTAACATAAAAAAAAATCCACTTTATTTTCAAAATCAATCTGTACCTATTGTATCCTACAGCTACATCAAAACCATTGCACCTAACATACTTAACTATATACAAGCACTGCAGGACTTTGATTTAGATCAATGCCTAAAATAATTCGTAAGGGTTACGCGGAACCTAGCGTCTCGTCTATTTTTGCTGTTAATCGCAGCCTCAACAACTAGAGGCTCTTAAGAGCCCGTGTTGCTCATCTTGGTCTATGTGCATATCAAACAAAGGACTCATGACAAAATAGTGTTTTGGTGATGGTGATGTGTTTGTACATCTTATTTTATTGAACATTCTTGTGGTTTCAAATTATCTCTTTCTATAATGAACTTGGCTCAGTAGTTACAGAGGAAAATATTTTGTAAAAATGTACATAAATTTACAAAACTATGAAAATTGACTATAAAGGGCAATAACTCCTTAAGGGGTCAATTGACCATTTTGGTCATGTTGACTTTTTTGTAGGTCATACTTTGCTGTACATATTGCTGTTACAGTTTATCTCTATCTATAGCAATATTGGAGATAATAACCAAAAGCTGAACATTTTTCTTGAAATTACCAATTCAGGGGTAGCAACCCAACAACAGTTTGTTTGATTTATCTGTAGATTTCAGAGTAGATAGATCTTGACCTAATGAACAATTTTAACCATGTCGGCCATCTTTGTTGGTATACCGGGTCACCAGACACATTTTTTAAACAAGATACCCCAATGATGATTGTGGACAATTCTGGTTAAATTTGGCTCAGTAGTTTCAGAGGAGAAGATTTTTGTAAAAGATTACAAAAATTTACGAAAAATTGTTAAAAATTGACTATAAAGGGCAATAACTCCTTAAGGGGTCAACTGACCATTTTGGTCATTTGAATTATTAGTAAACCTTATTTTTCTGAACATTATTGCTGTTTACAGTTTATCTCTGTCTATTACAATATTCAAGATAATAACCCAAAACGGCAAAAATACCTTAAAAAAATTACCATTAAGGGGTAGCAACCCAACAGCCAGTTGTCCGATTTATCTGAAAATTTCAGGGCAGATAGATCTTGACTTGATAAACAATTTTAACCATGTCAGATTTGCTCTAAATGCTTTGATTTCAGAGTTATAAGCCAACATCTACATTTTACCCCTATGTTCTTTTTAAAGCCATGGCGGCCATGTTGGTTGGCTGGCAGGGTCACCGAACACATTTTTAAAACAAGATACCCAATGATGATTGTGGCCAAGTTTGATTTAATTTGGTCCAGTAGTTTCACAGGAGAAGATTTTTGTAAAAGATTACATAAATTAAAGAAAAACTGGTAAAATTGACTATAAGGGGCAATAACTCCTGAAGGGGTCAACTGACCATTTTGGTCATGTTGACTTATTTGTAGATCTTACTTTGCTGAACATTATTGCTGTTACAGTTTGTCTCTATCTATAATAATACTCAAGATAATAAACAAAAAATAAGGCCAAAATTTCATTAAAATTACCAATTTAGGGGTAGCAACCCAACAACCGGTTGTCCGATTCACAAAATTTCAGGGCGGATAGATCTTGAATAAATAAATAAATTTAAGACATATCAAATTTGCTCTAAATGCTTTGGTTGCAGAGTTATAAGCCAAAATCTACATTTTACCCCTATGTTCTATTTTTAGCCCTTCGGGCCAGGTGAGCTAAAATTGAGGAAAAAAGTAATAAAAATAATCCTCTCAATACTATCTTTTCATTGTAAAAAGCTTCTGTCCGAGTTTGGAAAAAATCCAAGATAGTTTATGAATCTAATAAATGTTTTAAAAACTGCAGACTGAATGTAAGGTTCAGTGGCGGATCCAGAACTTTTCCTAAGGGGGGCCCGCTGACTGACCTAAAGGGGGGGCCGCTCCAGTCATGCTTTAATGATTCCCTATATAATCAACCAAATTTTTCCCACGAAAGGGGGGCCCAGGCCCGCCAGGCCTTGGATCCGCCTATGAGGTTAATTGGAAGAAAAAATTAAGTCCATTTACAAGTAATATACGAAAAAACAGAAACAAAATTTTAATTAAATTTCCTTCTGGATACTATCTTATGATTACAAACAAGCTTCTGTCAAAGTTTTGTACAATTCCATGATAGTTTAAGAAAGTTATTAAAATTTAAAAACTTTAACCAGAGTGAATGTAATGTTTCCTGGCAGAAAAACTTAGTCCATTTATAAGTAAAATACGGAAAACCAGGAATTTGTTTTTACAAAATTTACATAAATGATTGTAAACAAGCTTCTGTCTAAGTTTTGTACAATTCCATGATAGTTTAAGAAAGTTATTAAAATAAAAAAAAAACTTTAACCACAGAGTAAATATTTGTGGACGCCGCCGACGACGATATGTAGGATCGCTATGTTTCGATTTTTCGACAAATATATCCCCAGAACTAGAAATTAAAGAAACAACAGACACTGCTTCCTCGGCCTCATTTTTAGACTTATACCTCAAATTTGACATACGCGGTCATCTCAGTAGCAGAGTCTATGACAAACGAGTCGATTTAAATTTTGAAATTATTATTTTCCCAAACATAAGTATCAACTTCACCTGCATATGGTATATACCTCTCCCAACATATGCTTTTCAATAGCTTGTAACTTCTTCTCATATTTTGTAAAACGTCACCAGTTTCTGATTAGAAAGTCGACGAGCCAGGGATGTCAAAGAACGTCTCGTTCTTTTTTCTAAATAAGTTTATCGGAAGGTACCAAGACCTACTGATAAATATTTCGTATCAACTTCACAAATAATACACGATGGTCTTGAAGTATAGATTCTGGGTAATGACGTTGTTTGTCATCTTAATAACGTGTTATAGTATTTTTTAATATGTCTTAATGCGTATTACTTTTACTTTTAAGTCTGATTTGGTGATATCCATTTGGCGTGGTTCTGAAATCATATACCCCGTCATTGTGGTATTGTGCTATGGTAAATTCCTGTATTCTTTGTATTCTTCAGTGTCTTTTAATTATACTAATGTACTTTTTCTATATGCCCTTTTGTGTTTCTCTGTTAAAATATTTATTTGTTGTAACAATGATTCAGATTATAATACAATGATAACTGCTGTACCAGTATTTTTGACATGTGTACCTACTAGTATGCCATCTGTTTGTTTTTTCACACATCTTTGTCAATATAACGGAATTTTATGTAACTGGCATACAAGTGAGAGGTTTAGCTAGCTATAAAACAAGGTTCAATCCACCATTTTCTACATAAGAAAATGCATGTAGCAAGTCGGGAATATGACAGCTATTATCCATTCTTTGGTGTGTTTGAGCTTTTGAATTTGTCATTTGATTAGGGACTTTCCGTTTGGAATTTTCCTCGGCGTTGGGTATTTTTGTGATTTTACTTTTTACTGCAAGTTATAATTGCATCTCTCCTTTAATTGTTATATAAGCTATAAAGGTAAAAGATCAAGTGATGATTCCTGGTTTTAATATCACAAATTTATTATTAAAAACTGACTTTAAGCAAGTTATACGCTATTACAAATTTATAGAATAACTTGCTGAAGGCATATTTAATGTGTAACTATATTTAAGTGTTGTCTTTACTTTATCACAATATTTTCCTCCGATCTTTTAAGCTTCAAAAAAAGTCTTGGTATTCATTAACCAGCCTTCTCTTCAAATTGATCATACTGCTCAGCCATTCCTATAATCCTATTATTGTATCATGAAATTGAACAATGAATCTCTCAAATGAGTTTATTGGGATGAAAAAATGACAGACTGACAAACATGTACATAGTAAAAGAAGAGGGACGAAAGATACCAGAGGGACAGTCTAACTCATAAATCGAAAATAAACTGACAACGCCAAGGCTAAAAATGAAAAGGACAAGCAAACAAACAATAGTACACATGACATAACAATAGTAAACTTTACAATCTTACAATTCATGAATGAACTTGACGTATTGCTTGTAGCATTTGCCAAAAAAGGACTAGGCAAAACAAGCTTGTAAATGACCCTATACAATGAAACAGACCAAAAATAAAAACCCACACCACATGTTAACTGATCAATAAACAAGAAGGTTTCCTTAGTACACGGATGCCCAATCCGTTTTATCATTTTCTATGTTCACTGGACGGTAAAAATGGGAGGAAATCTCTAATTTGGCAATAAAATTAGAAAGATCATATCATAGGTAGCATGTGTACTAAGTTTCAAGTTGATTGGATTGCAACTTCACCAAAAACTACATCGACCAAAAGCGACCTGAAGCGGGACAGACGGACGGACGTACATACCAGAAAGCATAATGCCCATAAATGGGCCATACAAATAAGGTAACAACTAAAGACATGTGTAAGTAGAAGCAAGTACGATATAAAGACAAATCAAATGCAACTCGTTAAGTGTTCGATAAAGGCAACAGTAGTATACCGCTGTTCGAAACTCATAAATCGATAGAAAAAACCAAATCCGGGATACAAACTAAAACTGAGGAAAACGCATTAAATATAAGAGGAGAAAAACGACACAACATTAAAATGTAACACACACAGAAACGAACTAAGCTTTAGACAAACTCCGATGAGAATAACAAATATAACATCAAAACTAAATACATGAATTTGGGATAGAAAAGTACCGTGACGCGTCTTATAGCAATGCAAATTCATACTCAAATATAAGAGGAAACAAATGACACAACAGAAACACAACGTTAAAATGTAACACACACAGAAACAAACTATATGACAATGGCCATATTCCTGACTTGGCACAGGACATATTTTAAAGAAAAAAATGGTGGGTTGAACCTGGTTTTGTGGCATGCAAAACCTCCCGCTTTAAAGGCAATGTTAAATATAACACCAAAATGACAACATAACATTCGAGACTACAATAAAAATAAATAGAACATATTGTACAAAGAAAAACACGAATAATAACTAACAAAAGGCACCAGGTTTAAAATTTAACACGCAAGAAGTGCGTTTCGTCCACACAAGACTAACGAGTGACGCCCACATACAAAAAGTTTGAAGCCAAAACAAGTACAAAGTTGAACAGCACTGAGAGACAATTATTTTGTACAGACAAATCATCAGCAACAAGACAAGTGTATGGAGAGACATTTACTTTGTAAATACAAATCATATATTACAGTACAAGTGTTCGAATCAATAGATAATGTATTAGACCCAGTTATAACGATCACATTCTTGTTGGTAGAAGAAACTAAATTGTTTTTTTCGTGATATTGTTTTAATGTTCTAATTGATGTGTATGTGGTATTTTGAATACCAAGATACTACTACGTTAAAGTCTTTCTCATCAAAGGTTGGTAAATCTCTATGCATTCACTTTGAAACCAATACACACATATCTGTTGAAAGAAAGATAACTATCTTTCATTTTGTACAGCCAATGATAGAAAACATTTGGTATAAAAGTATACTTGCTATCAAATTACATTTATTGTTTCTTGAATGGTCTACTTAAATTCTTATTAAAGGGGGAACCCAAAACTTTGGCCAAAAATAAACTTTGCTCGTTTAGTTTACATTAAAAATACTATCTTTGACCTGTGGACAAAATTACAAAAATTTCAAGAAATTTGAACCATTCAATTTACCAGAATCGATTCATTGGATACATATAGCAGTTTGACAAAGGTAAAAAAAATATAGAGCTACATAGAAGAACAAGTGATCAGTTTGCAGGAGTTTTTTTGAAATTGTAAACTTCCCCCATCTTAGTAGCAATACACCAACTTCACCTGCATAGGGATGTACATTTCCTAACTCATTCAGTGTTCAAGAGCTTGCAGTTTTATTAAAAGTCTACCGTGTCTAAGTAGAAAGTTGATAAGTCAGGGTTATATCAGAGAACATCTAGTCCTTTAAAAAAAACGCATAGGAAGATACCAAGACCTTGTTGATAAATACTCGATATCAACTTCAAAACTAATACATGATGGTCTTGAAATATAGATTCTAGGTACTGACTTTGTTTATCATCTTAATTATGTGTAATGATGTGGTTTTTTTTTTTGTCTTTGTAAATTATTAACCTTTGCTGTTTAGTCCAATTTTGGTTAAATCCTTTTGGCTTAGCTTGGCACTTGTGAATCCTGCAGCCCTGTGTTGATGTGCTGTTGTCTTTTTGTATAATAGTTTTTCATTCTTGCTTATGTGATTCGTCTGTATGCAATTTAATTTTTTCTTTGTTAGCATATTTGTTGGTCTTTATAATGACTAATATTATAGCACAATGCTGACTGCTGTACGCCTATTTTTGACATTTTTACCAATTATGTTTTTTTTTTTTTTACAAATTGTTGTCAATATAAGGGAATTTTATGCGTCTGTTATACAAGTGAGAGTGTTTGCTAGCTATAAAACCAGGTTTCATCCACCATTTTCTACTTAGGCAAAGTCTGTATCAAGTCAGAAATATGACAGTTGTTATCCATTCGTTTGATGTGTTTGAGTTTTTAAATTTGCCATTTGATAAGGCATTTGCCTGTTTGGAGTTCGGTATTTTTGCAATTTACTTATTCCCTTAGATGTTATGTACCCTCTTATCTTCCAGCAAAAAAATGAAATGATAATTCCTGCTTGCCTAACTCAAATATTCACTATGTTGTGTCTTTTGTACTATTATTTGTCTCTTTAAGCCATGGCATTGTCAGTTTATTTTCGATCTAGGAGTATGACTGTTCCGCTGGTATCTTTCGCCCCTCTTTTAATCGAATTTAAAGCTTTGCCAATTTTTAAAAATATCACCCTGAAGATGTTCACAGGGCATCCTGTATGAACCAGTCCTACAGGAATGTACACGGAATCTAGTAGGAATTTGTTAAGAATTCCTACCAGGAAAGTGCGCATATTCCTACTTGATTGTAGCAGGAATCTGCAAGGAAAAACAGCCGAAAAATTTAATTAGCAGAATTTTTTAGTAGGAGTAATGTGATTTCTACCAGGAATATTCAAATTAGCAGGAATAATTTGGTAGGGAAGTAAAATTCCTACCTGGATATTTGTCAATTTTCCTGCTAATTTGAATATTTCTGGTAGGATTTTTTTTCATAAATTCCTATTAGGAAAATATATATTCTAGCAGGAATTTAAATTTATACATTACAAACTGAGGTGTATACACATCTGGGTCTTTCATTTAGTTTGAATCTTAGCCACAAAGAACAAAGAAAACACATGTAAAACTTGTTGTAAAATTTGACTCTTTAATTCATGAAGTAGCTACCACATATGAAAGTTGTGTTATAGACCTCGTTTGTAATCTGTTTTTTAATTTGATTATGATCGACATATATGAAACAGCTTTTTGTTCACTCTCAAAAACATTTGTTTTATAAGTATTGGTATATAATTATGTATAAAATAAAATGTAGCTCAAACCCATAGCTTAAGAAAGCCCAAAATATAAAATAATCTAAAATCCAAAGTACCAAAAAGGCTATAAAACAGTCTTAAATCAAGTTTATTGGAGCAAGTTGCTTAAACTAAATATAAGAACATTTCCACTTACTAAATGAGCGATAAGATGTTTCACAACACTCAAAGCAAGCTATTAACAAAGCATTGCCAACAAGAATGTGTCAAAAGTACATGGATGCCCCACTCGCACTACCCTTTTCAATGTTCAATGGACCGTGATATTAGGTAATAATCTAATTTGGCATTAAAGTTAGCAATATTATACTATATGAATGAATGAATAAATAATTTATTAAAGTGCAACCTGAATTGCCATTATATAATACATATGATATGAACATTGTTATTTTCAGCCAGCCTTATAGGCTTACGAAGCACTGTCATTTTAAAACATTATTATACATGTATAGCTACATTTGATTTGATATAAAATATTAAGTTTTACAGTTTTTACGTCGTGTAGTTTTGTTAAAGTAAAAATGTTTATATAACATCTTGTCTTATCCTTAAACAGTCTATGATAAAGTTTGCCAACGTTTTCGGGTTGCTGATTAACAGTTCTTTTAGTGTTTCTTCTGGGGAGTCAAAGTCAACTGAGATGAGTTCTCGTCTGAGTTCGTTCCTTCTAACAGAGTAACGGTTACACAAAAACAAAAAGTGGATTTCATCTTCAGTCACATTGGAGTTGCACACTTTACAGATTCTCCGGACGGCTGGAATATTTCGATATCGACCTCGTTCGACTTCTAAAGGTAGTGTACCGCATCGAATTCTAGCTATACTCGATCGCTGTTTTCTGGACAAGAACTTTTTAACATACGGTTCAGTACAAAATTCGGTCTTAAGTAACTTGTATGTTCTTAGTTTTGGCATGTTCTGAACATTAATAATCCATTCACTTTTAAAAGTATCTACCAGTTTAGTTTTAACGGATTCAATTACGTATTTTGTTGAGATCGTATCGTGGTTGTTTGTACAGTTAATTAAGGCTGATAGACCACTATTGTTCAATATTGTTTTAGCACTGTTGAACCAGGTGTTCTTGTAGCGTGTGGAAAGGTCGATATCCCAAAGGAATACTTTACGACTGATCCTGAAATCAGGCAATTTCATAAGTCTACACCATAAACGAACTATATTACATTGATTGTTTACAAGTATAGAAGTCCATCCCATATCACCTGTTATTGCTGGAATCGGCGAGGTTTTTCCAACACCCAAGAAAGTTCGGATTGCTCTATACTGGAGTCTTTCAAGTACATCAAAACGCTTTGATCCCCACACCCCTGACGCATAGTCCATTACAGGGATAACCGTATTTTCATATATCTTTGTATATGTAGCAAAGTCCATATTACCCATATGAATGTATTTTGAGGTAAGTGATCCAAGCGCTCTACTAGCTGCTGTTGAGAGCTCTTTCACAGAAACAGCGTAGTCCATATCTTCGGATATCATTAAGCCTAGATAGCGGTATTTATTTGCGAAATCAATCCGAGTATTTCCAAGCATAAATTCTGAGTCACATCTAGTGGCGGAAGCTTTCCGAATATGCATGATCTTCGTTTTATCAATATTGACATGTAAACAGTTTAACTTTGTCCATTTATGTAGAGTTTCCAGCTGAGTTTGTAAACCATGAACACTTTCAGATATAAACACAATATCATCTGCATACAGTAAGCAACTGACCATATCATTTCCAATTGGAACTCCATAAGATAGACTGTTAATCTCTGGCACTGAGCTGTCTATGAATAAAGCGAAAAGTGTCGGAGCGAGGTTGTCACCTTGACGAACACCAGAATCTATTGAGAACCATTCCGTGAGTATACCAGGCGATAATCAGACAGCAACTTTTAATTTTGAATAAAGACATCTGATCGTTTTGAACATATTCCCAGATATTCCTGAACTTAAAAGGGAACATATGTACTAAGTGTCAAGTTGATTGCACTTCAATTTCATCAAAAGCTACCTTGACCAAAAACTTTAACCTGAAACTCCCACTTTCATTTTCTATGTTCAGTGGACCGTGAAATTGGGGTCAAGTCTAATTTGGCTTTAAAATTAGAACGATCATATCATAAGCAACAAGTGTACTAAATTTCAAGTTGATTGGACTTCAGCTACATCAAAAACTACCTTGACCAAAAACTTTAACCTGAACAGACCCACAGACCAGAAAACATAATGCCCCTCTACCATCCTAGGTGGGGCATAATTAAGTTTAATGTTGCCACAAGGACATATCCAATTGTACATTAGCAACATGACGGGTGCCACATGTGGAGCAGGATCTGCTTACCCTTCCAGAGCACCTGAGATCACCTCCAGTTTTTGGTGGGGTTCGTGTTGCTTAGTCTTCAGTTTTCTATGTTGGGTCTTCTGTATTATTATTTGTCTGTTTGTATTTTTATTTTTATCCATGGCGTTGTCAGTTTATTTCCAATCTGAGTTTGACCACCCCTCTGGCATCTTTCGTCCCTTTTATTGTTTTTAGAAAACCATAAGGAATCATCTGATTAAGCTATCCCTCAATAACAGCTGATTGAAGAACCTTCTGAAATATTTTGGTAAATTATCCATGGTTTGCTTAATATCCAGTATATATCAATGCATATTGTGTTTCAGATAAGGGTGAAAGTTGGTACCTATTAAAAGCTGCATTTGTTTGCACCTGTTCGAAGTCAGGAATCCGATGTTCAGTAGTTGTTGTTTGTTGATGTGTTTCTAGTTTTTTATATTGATTAGACCCTTGGTTTCCAAGTTTGAATTGTTTTACACTTGTCATTTTTAGGGCCCTTTATAGCTTGCTGTTCGGTGTGAGCTAAGGCTTTGTGTTGAAGACCGTACTTTGAACTATAATGGTTTACTTTTACAAATTGTGATTTGGATGGAGAGTTGTATCATTGGCACTCATACCAAATCTTCTTATATATATTAACAGGAAAAAGTCACTTTGGCATAGTTAAATATCAAAAAGGTTTGAGATATTTTATTAAAATGAAAAACACATCTAACAATAATAATTCTAACAATCATAACAAAATAAGTATACACACATGTCAAGATAAACAAACAAGAGGCTCTCAAGAGCCTGAATCGCTCACCTTAATTCTTTTGGTTAAATCTCTCATCAATGATTATTTTGGCTTTTCAATTTATTTAAATGTTTTTTGGATTGTCCTATTTTCTTCAAAAGCCCAAAAAAATAATCATTTTCTCCTATGTTCTATTTTAGCCATAGGAGCTATGTTTCTTGACATACAAGGAAATAAAATATAAAATTTATACTAGATACTCTGAAACTCATTTAGCCTAAGTTTGGCTGAAATTGATACAGCAGTTTCAAAGGAGAAGATTTTTTAAAGTAAGTCAACATGATGAACAAATTGTGAAAAAAGTCTTTAAAGGGCAATAACTCCTTAAGGGGTCAATTGACAATTTTGGTCAAATTGACTTAATTGAAGATCTTACTTTGCTGAACATTATTGCTGTAAACAGTTTATTTCTATCTATAATTATATTCAAGATAATAAACAAAAACAGCAAAATTTCCTTAAAATTATCAATTCAGGGGCAGCAACCCAACAACAGGTTGTCTGATTCATCTGAAAATTTCAGGGCAGATAGAAATTGACCTGATAAACAATATTACCCAACGTCAGATTTGCTCTAAATGCTTTGGTTTTTAAAAATTGACTATAAAGGGCAATAACTCCTAAGGGGGTCAACTGACCATTTCCGTCATGTTGACTTATTTGTAAATCTTACTTTGCTGAACATTATTCCTGTTTACAGTTTATCTCTATTTATAATAATATTCAAGATAATAACCAAAAACAGCAAAATTTCCTTAAAATTACCAATTCAGGGGCAGCAACCCAACAACAGGTTGTCTGATTCATCTGAAAATTTCAGGGCAGATAGATCTTGACCTGATAAACAATATTACCCCATGTCAGATTTGCTCTAAATGCTTTGGTTTTTGAGTTATAAGCCAAAAACTGCATTTGACCCCTATGTTCTATTTTTAGCAATGGCGACCATGTTTGTTGATAACTTCGGATACAATTTACAAACTAGATACCCTAAGGAACATTCAATTAAAGTTTGGAAGTATTTGGCCCAGTAGTTTCAGAGGAGAAGATTTTTGTAAAAGATTACTAAGATTTACGAAAAATGGTTAAAAATTGACTATAAAGGGCAATAACTCCTAAAGGGGTCAACTGACCATTTCCGTCATGTTGACTTATTTGTAAATCTTACTTTGCTGAACATTATTCCTGTTTACAGTTTATCTCTATTTATAATAATATTCAAGATAATAACCAAAAACAGCAAAATTTCCTTAAAATTACCAATTCAGGGGCAGCAACCCAACAACGGGTTGTCTGATTCATCTGAAAATTTCAGGGCAGATAGATCTTGACCTGATAAACAATATTACCCCATGTTAGATTTGCTCTAAATGCTTTGGTTTTTGAGTTATAAGCCAAAAACTGCATTTGACCCCTATGTTCTATTTTTAGCAATGGCGACCATGTTTGTTGATAGATCAAAACTTCGGATACAATTTATAAATTAGATACCCTAAGGAACATTCAGTTAAAGTTTGAAAGTATTTGGCCCAGTAGTTTCAGAGGAGAAGATTCTTGAAATAGTTTACGACGACGACGGACGCCAAGTGATGGCATAAGCTCACTTGTCCCTTCGGGACAGGTGAGCTAAAAAGCTATTGTATCATAGGACTATGTTGCTTAAGTTTCTACTTTAAGATAACATCAAGATAACTATGTTTTAGGTTAAATAACTTGTTATGTTTAAAGTTTCTATCTTGCTTTAAACATAATAGGCAAAAAAAAATAAATAGGTTTGTTTTTAAATAAATAGATTAAGCTGTATTTTAGGATATTTGATGAGTTTATATAAACTATTTAAACCACTTTAAACTGATTGCTAGGCAACATAATGTACAAGACAGACCACAAATGCCACTATTTTCAGTAGGTCTGTGGTAAAGAGTAACAAGCTGACAAATTAAATGAAATATTGGGAGTGGGGCCAAAAATAGCCCTTATCACTCCTTGTCCTTTGGCCCAGTAGTTTCAGAGACGTTCATTTTTGTAAAAGTTATCAGAGGACAACAATAATGAATGCCAAATGATGAGAAAAGCTCACTTGGTGCCTTTGGGCCATATGACCTAAAAACAATGATTCACACATTGAAATGCTTCCTCCTTGCACTTCTTCTTCTTCTTCTTCAAAAAAAAAAACATTTCAAGAACTTCCCTGTTCTTTTACGCGAGGGACACTGTCAGTTATACTAGTAATGAACTGACATGGTATTAGCTTAAATCTATCAGACATATTGGATGTAATTCACAAACTGCTACTAATGACACATTGCCATGCAGATACATCTCAACTGATGTAAACAATGCTTAAAGTTGTCACACAGATCACAACTACAAAATATCTATCATTATCAATATGTGACAATATATATTTACATGCATCGGAAAAATCTCAACTGATGTTAACTATGCTCAATGTTGTCACACAGATCACTACCACAAAATATCTACCATTATCAATATGTGACATTATATGATATTTACATGCACATATGTGTAGGTTTATTATAGAGATAACTATATCAATGAAGACTGTCTATCAATACATAATAGGCATATTTTGATCCCTGATATCATTTAATAATTTGATCACACCCTGCCCTGACAAGTTCTGTGACTCTAGCCAACTCATAGCTTTGCTCACAATAAACTTCAATTCATCAGCATGTTTCTCAAGGAATTTCTGCAGGAAAACTATAACATAGGCTGTGCACCAAACATCCAACTAAAACAGTAAAAGACATAAAATTATAGACAGCCTTTCCACCTGTGGGACAGCAATTCCTTGTACAAAAATTTATAATTGATAAGGATAAAAAATATAATAATAAATGGGGACTGTATCCATGGGACATATATGATGCCCCCCTTGCATATCATATAAAGTTATAAAGGGACAAAACTGAAGAACATTAAGCAAAGCACTTGCAAGCACCAAAGGGTAAAAAGATTGTTTTATTTTTTTCAGTGAACATTGCATGTATAAAGATTCAACTACAATTATGTACAAAGGAAGCTAACTCCAATTTAATAAAATTACTTTTAACAATTAAATCAATGATATTTTTAGAACAGATATAAGATTCCTATTTTTCCATTTGTAAAGGATTATAACTCTAGAATAGTTAAAGTGACACCACCAAAATTCTATCTGGATCTGTACTTTTTGATTATAAGCATTGTGTATGAGTTTAATAACATTTGGTTGAGGCAAACTAAAGTTAGAGAATGGCATGCACTGTTGGTAAAGGGTAAAACTTAATGCCTCCATCCGCTACTGCTGGGGGGTATAAAAAAATAAATGGGACACAGCTGATGTCCCCTCTTGCATATAAGTTATAATGGGGCAGAACTCCAGAACAGTAAAAGTTATGCCATCAATCAAAGAGCTGAAAGCTCTGAGGAAAAATGACGCCACTGTCTCTAATATTGGGATATTTTTTATGCGTCTTGATTTTCACCTACCGTAATTAGTTTAACAATGCAACATGCCTCGTAAGCATATAATTGATATTCGTATATATGTGTGTGTAAAGTGAAGATGACAACTGGCTGTTTTTTTTTAAGACAAATGAATAGGTCAAGACTACCTGAATTGTACAAATAAATACTGTAGAAAGGCTTGTATATTTCTCACTGGTACATAGTACGAACCCCCTTCTCCCAGAAAATTTTAGGTAATTTAAAAAAATCTTTTTGTTACTGTTAAATTATCTAAGGTCTAATGAAACTCGGGTAATTTCAAAGAATTCTAGTCAGACCGGCACCTGGTTAAATTGGCACCTGTTCAAATCGGCAACCGGTATATTCAAATCGGCATCTGGTTAAATCGACACCCGATATATTCAATTCGTCACCCATGTTAAATATATATTTTTAACAGTATTTTAAGCAAAAAAAGTAAAAATAAGAAAGGGGTTGCCAGATTTGTTTTCAGTATTTAAGCAAAAAGAGTTAAATACCTAAGGAGGGGATTGTCCAAAAATATTAACTTTCACATTTTTGGGGGTTCATGTACATTTTGTATATATTTATTTTTCTCAACTAAATGTGTAAGTTACGGACCGTATGAATATTTGGACCGTACATGTACGGTCTGGACCGTATGCGTACTTTTTCAAAATACTCATACGGTCAAACCGTACGCGTACGGTCTGATTAATATCGTTAAGAAGTTGCTTAAGTTTATAAGTTACAAATGCATGTAAAGTTCATGTACAGATCAACATAACTTAACTCTCAAATTAATATGGAAAAGTTCCAATTGTAATTGGAATAAAAACTTTATTGTTTAACGAATACAACAATTTACGCTTATTGAACAAGTTAAATCTGTTAATATCTTGTATTTAGCATGTCGATCAGTAATACATTAATTGAATTATAATCATAGAAATTAACGATATTGGAAATTAACATGATGTGGGATGACAATTTTATAATATTAGAAACTTTACAAAATAATTCAAATGCAAAGGAACATGAATGAACTGCAAACATGTAAATGTAAAAAATATATCATTAATTGTGGTAGTAAGTGTCACCTTGGGCGAGAGTACCATCATAGGATTCAGATATACAATTAAACAAATATTTAATTTCAATTGTTCAATCTATCCATCTAAAAGTAATTGTAATGAACACAATTTATAAAACTAAAAATAAAGATTGTGATAAATGGTTAGCTCATTCTGGACCATACGCGTATACTCATATGGTCCGACCGTACGCGTATGTTGGGACCGTACGAGTATACGTATACAGTCCGGATCGTACGCGTACGGTCCAAAACATGTATTTTTAATTATATATATGAGGTATATTTAGGAATTAAAGGTATTGGATATTTTTTATGCATTTTTTAACCAGTTGAGCATTTTACAGGAGTGTTGGCTTAATGCTGTCTAAACTTTCCTGAAAAAGAACACCTTAAATTTGCTGTTATTTGGCATGGGAGTTTGATTTATTGAAAGTGACTCGTAGTTTTCCACTTTATTTTTCTAATAGTCTCATTGTTAAAACAACAGCTTGGGTAAGGGCTTCATTGTTTACCTTTATACACAACAACATATTTACTATGTACTTGGTAAAAGTTATTAATTATTTGAATAGAAAATATTATAACAAATATTATTGGATGCCGAATTGACTTCAAATAGGTACCGATTTGACTAGATGCCGATTTAACCAGGTGCCGATTTGAGTTGTACATTTCAAATCCTCTGCGATCTTTTCTTGAGAAACCCTGTTTTCGATCATCACACAGAAGTAGAAACTGCTTTAAAATGATTCTAGAACGCTTCATGATTGTTAAAATAAGTTTAATTCACCTTAAAAAACAATTTTGAACTTTGCGATGTTTTGAAAGGAAGTTTAAAAAACATGTATAAAAGAAGAAATTAACCGGTGAGAGTCGAAATCCGTACATGACAGATATCACTATAATACGACTTTAAAAATAAAACAGTTCCATCCTTTTGTAAAACAGTCTTTAATATTCCTATCACATTAATGTTTGAAGGGTCTTAAGCTTATACAGACCATTTAAGTCGGTACGAAACACCAAAACGGAATGAACAATAACCGATTACGTTTTGTAGGTTACAAATTCTAAATGCATTGAACCGAAAAGAGAAATTTGTAATGAAAGGTTTAGTTATTATATTTATCACTTTTAATTTGATATTAAATAGAAATACTTTATTAATATGGATGAGTTAAAATTATAAGTTTGAAAAATCATGAGAGCGCCCTCTACAATATCAATAACAAAGATGGCGGAACGTAAACAAACCACCTCGCCGCGAATATTGAACTGGTTCTCTTATTTCTTGCTAATTGTACTTTATAGTCCGCATCCCCACTGGAAGGTCCAATTTTGGAGAATAAATGCGCAGACTATACAAGCCTTCCTATCATAGGTCAACATTTTTGTTGTAAATACAATAAAGTATGTAAACTGGTTCCCGTCCTACTACAACACTCTGTTCAAGTGTAGCGGAATACAAGCAGATACCAGTTAGTTTGTAAAATAGTAAATATGAAACCGAGTGCGGTAGGCGGAGGCAATAATCGACTTCCTGTTGTTCTGGTAAATGGTATTGGAACAATGCCGCTGACGCGTCATTTTCCAAAAATCAAACTTGATCTGAGTTTTATGGTAATAAGCATTGCGTTTAAGTTTCATAACATTTGGTTGAGACAAATCAAAGTTAGAGAACGAAAACTAACTTTGGCAAGCACTGACTTACAGTCAACGGACCAGGTTAAAACTTGCTACCACCTCAACTATAGCTGGGGAATAAATAGAGAAAGATTTTCACATTTGAACAACATCTATATTAATTCTTACAATTAATAAGTTTTAACATCCTATAGAAGGGATAATAAAATATAAATACCTTGTAACTTTTGAAACTATCAAATTTCTTTAAATTTTCTTCATTTGTTCCCAAGAACTTCACTAAATCTTCTGAATACTTCCATGGTCCATCAAACTGCTGCAGATCCACTAAATTCATCATAATATCACCTAAAGTAGAAAAACAAGAAGTTGAATTAAAGTTGTCTTCACTTGGTTCTCTACAAAAGAGGCATATACTTTAAACCAACTTATATTTGTTGATACTTTATTTTGCTTTAAGTCCATTAAAGCCCACTGCAAGATAAATTAATTTCATGATTTTTGATATAGTTGAATAAGAGAGGATCCTATTTTATAATTTTTTTTCAAAGAGCTGAAAAGCATATATGAGTTGAAGAAAATACTATAGTTCATGATTTGAATTTTTTTTTGGGAAAAAATTAGGCCTGGTGGGTGCGGGAAGGATTGAAAATTTACCAATTAATTTTAATTGTCCTAACCTTTGGATTTTTGTACAAAAAACATCTATTATAAGTTCCACACTATGTGTAGTATTACATGTATTAAAATAGAAACAAGAGGCTGTCACAACGACAGCAAACCGGATTTATTAACATTTATTTGTGTCCTGGCAATATCACAAGAACCATTACTGATGAATGTGAAAGTTAAAATCGTCAATATCAAATTTGACCTCCATTTTGTCATCAGTATCAACATATTAAAATTTGAAAAGCTTAGATTGAATGGTTCATAAGTAAATGCAACAACGTGAATGGAAACGCCATTTTACGATCTTTCAAGAACCATAACTCCTGAACGGTAAAAGTCAAAATTATCATTATTGAACTTGACCTCTATTTTGTCATCAGTAACAACATATGAAAATTTCAAAAGCTTTGGTTGAATGGTTCATGAGAAAATGCACGGACACGACTCGAAACACCATTTTTCAATCTTTCAAGAACCATAACTCCTGAACGGTAAAAATCAAAATCGCCATTATTGAACTTGACCTTCATTTAGTTGTCAGTAACAACATATTAAAATTTTAAAAGCTTTGGTTGAACGGTTCCTGAGTTAATGCACGGACACGACTGGAAACTCCATTTTTCAATCTTTCAAGAACTATAACTCCTGAACGGTAAAAGTCAAACTCGCCATTATTGAACTTGACCTTCATTTAGTTGTCAGTAACAACATATTAAAATTTTAAAAGCTTTGGTTGAACGGTTCATGAGTTAATGCACGGACACGACTGGAAACTCCATTTTTCAATCTTTCAAGAACCATAACTCCTGAACAGTAAAAGTCAAAATCGCCATTATTGAACTTGACCTTCATTTAGTTGTCAGTAACAACATATTAAAATTTTAAAAGCTTCGGTTGAACGGTTCATGAGTTAATGCACGGACAACATTTGATTCCCGCCCGACCGCCCGCCCGCCATCCCCAAATCAATAACCGACATTTTTGTCACAAAAATCCGGTTAAAAATTTGTAAGGGTTCCGCGGAACCCAGTGTCTCGCCTACTCTTTCTGTTAACCTCAAGCTCAACAAAAATGAGGAAATAAATCAATAAAATATTCCTGTTGATACTATCTTTTGATTGTAAGAACCTTCTGTCAAAGTTTGGTAAAAATCCAGGATAGTTTATGTAATAAATGTTTAAAAAATTTAACCGCACACTGAATGTTATGTTAACTAGAAGAAAACAAAATTTCCTTCTAGATACTAGCTTTTGATCATAAACAAGCTTCTGTCCAAGTTTGGTACAAATCCAAAATAGTATAAGAAAGTTATTAAAATTTAAAAAAGTTTAACCACAGAGTGAATGTATTGTTTCCTGGCAGAAAATCTAAGTCCATTTAAAAGTAAAATACAGAAAAATGGATTTATTTTTTACAAAATTTACTTCTGGATACTATCTTATGATCATAAACAATCTTCTGTCCAAGTTTGGTACCAACCGAGGATAGTTTAAGAAAGTTATCAAAATTTAAAAAAGTTTAACCACAGAGTGAATGTATTGTTTCCTGGCAGAAAATCTAAGTCCATTTAAAAGTAAAATACAGAAAAATGGATTTATTTTTTACAAAATTTACTTCTGGATACTATCTTATGATCATAAACAATCTTCTGTCCAAGTTTGGTACCAACCGAGGATAGTTTAAGAAAGTTATTAAAATTTTAAAAAGTTTAACCACAGAGTGAATGTATTGTTTACTGGCAGAAAATCTAAGTCCATTTAAAAGTAAAATACAGAAAAATGGATTTATTTTTTACAAAATTTACTTATGGATACTATCTTATGATCATAAACAATCTTCTGTCCAAGTTTGGTACCAACCGAGGATAGTTTAAGAAAGTTATCAAAATTTAAAAAAGTTTAACCACAGAGTGAATGTATTGTTTCCTGGCAGAAAATCTAAGTCCATTTACAAGTAAAATATGGAAAAAATGGAAATTTATTTTTACAAAATTTACATCTGGATACTATCTTTTGATCAAATACAAGCTTCTGTCCAAAAAAATTTGGTAGAAATCCATGATCGTTTGAGAAAGTTATTCAAATTTCAAAAACTTTAACCACTGAGTGAATATTTGTTGACGCTGCCGCCGCAGCCGCCGACACCAACGACAACAGAATGTAGGATTGCTTAGTCTCACTTTTTCGATTAAAGTAGAAGAATCGACAAAAAGTTTTAGACCACAGGAAACTTCTGCCAATCTGCAATTTCATGTCAACAGAGTTCAATAATGAAGAAAATACTGAAAAGAAATTTTTCCATACATAAAATGCTTAATAGATCTGAGAAACACGATAAACCACTTAATTTAACATAGACCAGTGAACCATAATAATAAGGTCAAGATCAGATGATACCTGCCAGACAGACACATACACCAAATATAGATGACCTATTGCTTAAGTATATGAGAAACAGACTAAACCACAAAACTTAACATCAACAAAATAAACCATGCAAATAAGTTTAAAGGTGAGAAAAAGGCTGCCAGACATGTACACTATTCAACCAACCCATACACCAAATATAATTGACCAACTGCTTATAGTATCTAAGAAAGGGAACTAATTTCATTAACATTAATCTTGATCGCAGTTCCAAGAAAAGAAGTTGAGGTCAAGTGAACGCTGCCTAATGGACACAAAAATGACCAAAGGACAACGAATATATGACAAATGGGCACTTAGTAAGTCATCTGCATACCAGGTATGAACTCCCTGGTCTTTTCCCTTCTGAAATATAAAACTTTATACCAATAAAATATATAGTCAGTTTAGCATCCCTATTTCTACGGACACCAAGTGATGACAAAAGCTCACATGGACTTTAAGGCCAGGTGAGCTAAAACGTCATACCATATTTTTCTGATCCTATCTCTATCCATTGTTCTGGATCACATCCCCCTCCTCGAAGTCTCAGTACTATGTGAAGTGTAGCACCAGCTGTAATACCTACAAAACATACATTCAATATTAATTGAAACAAATTCCTGTCTTTGTCAATCCTATTTTTTCAAGATGAAATATCCTACATATCTCAATTTAACCATTTAATAGATGAATCTCATTCATGAAGTTCATAAAGTTCTTGGCAAGATCAATTTTAAAGCATTTGGTGCATGAATACTGGTAACAAATTCCAACTCTATAAAGCGCTTTTATACCAAAATTGTTCAAGCCATAATTATCATTTTGTTTAAAATTTGAAAGCTTGAAAAATCTGGAAATGAGGAAAACTTATTTTGCTGAAAGATATTCATTGATTGTGCCATTTGCTGCATGCACACACTAACTTACCATATTCATTGAAAGTTCCATTTGCTGCACACACTAACTTACCATATTCATTGAAAGTGCCATTTGCTGCACACACTACTTTACCATATTCATTGAAAGTGCCATTTGCTGCACACACTACTTTACCATATTCATTGAAAGTGCCATTTGCTGCACACACTAATTTACCATATTCATTGAAAGTGCCATTTGCTGCACACACTACTTTACCAAATTCATTGAAAGTGCCATTTGCTGCACACACTTACTTACCATATTAATTGAAAGTGCCATTTGCTGCACACACTAACTTACCATATTCATTGAAAATGTCATTTGCTGCATGCACATACTAACTTACCATATTCATTGAAAGTGCCATCTGCTGCACACACTAACTAACCATATTTATTGAAAGTGTCATTTGCTGCATGCACATTCTAGCTTACCATATTCATTGAAAGTGCCATTTGCTGCACACACTAACTTACCATATTCATTGAAAGTGCCATTTGCTGCACACACTAACTTACCATATTCATTGAAAGTGCCATTTGCTGCACACACTAACTTACCATATTCATTGAAAGTGCCATTTGCTGCATGCACACACTAACTTACCATTTTCATTGAAAGTGCCATTTGCTGCACACACTTACTTACCATAATTATTTAAAGTGTCATTTTCTGCATGCACACACTAACTTACCATATTCATTGAAAGTGCCATTTGCTGCACGCACACACTAACTTACCATAATCATCTAAAGTGCAATCATCTGACAATTGTAGTCCAACGTATATAAGTCTTTGTTGATCAGTTGGAATACCTTCTATGTCCTGAATGGCATTCTTTAAATCAAAAATAGTACTACTACTGTCAATGTGTACAGGGATTGTCTTTCCTGTTAAGGTCTTAATGTATATTTCTTGAGGAACTATAAGAAAAAAACATGTACAATAAAATGGTATAACGCCTACATGTTACTGGAACTTGACATGTGTGATTTTACGTAATGGCGGACAAATTTGCACACAAGTGTAAATGCGTCTGTTGTAACTCTTTGACACATCACTTGCAGTTCATAAAAAACAAAATTCCATGAGAGTGTCTATAAAGGTTAAACTCAATAAAATTGATGTGTCGTGTCATAAAGTTACAATAGACGCATTTGCACTAGTGTGCAAATTTGTCTGTTATTACGTAAAAGCACACAAGGTCCAGTAAACTTTGACATCACAATTTTAAACTAGAGGCTCTAAAGAGCCTGTGTCGCTCACCTTGGTCTATGTGCATATTAAACAAAGGACACAAATGGATTCATGACAAAATTGTATTTTGGTGATGGTGATGTGTTTGAAGTTCTTACTTTACTGAACGATTTTGCTTCTTACAATTATATCTATAATGAACTTTGCCCATTAGTAACAGAGAACTATATTTGGTAAAAAGGAGTAGGGGCAATAAGGCCCTTATTTGGCCCAAAAATTACTGCAAATTTAAAAGTTTTCATACATATTTTAAAATTACTGAAAAGTATCTCAGGTAGAAGGTATTCAGAAAAACAAAATAATTTTGGACATTAAACAAGTTACCATGGCAACAAATCATGCCTTAATTTGCATATTTTGTAAAATTTTGTGATTTTCCTTGTTTTTCATCAAATTGTTAAGTATATTTTCGATTGGAAAAGTATGTGCGCACCCAAGAAACAACTTTATATTTGGTGAGATTTTGTCAATAATAATGATAAAGCTTCAGTTAAATTATTTTGTTGTTTCTTGGCTGCGCACGATGTTTCCACAACAGAAATAAAGATAGAAAACTGCATAAATTCTGAATTTTCATCGTTTTTGTGAAAACAGTATATATTATGACGTAATTGTGACGTCATCACATAAGAATCTTAATGTTTTTCATTTATATTTCCTGACCCTATGCATTTCTAAAGATTATGTTCCAATTTGAAAAAGTTATCAAACATTTTATTTTCTTGGGCCAAAACCAGGCCTTAATGCCCTTACTCCTTTACATAAATTTACCAAATTAATGAAAATTGTTAAAAATTGACTATAAAGGGCAATAACTCCTTAAGGGGTCAATTGACCATTTAGGTCATGTTGACTTATTTGTAGATCTTACTTTGCTGAACATTATTGCTGTTTACAGTTTATTGCTATCTATAATAGTATTCAAGATAACCAAAAACGGCAAAATTTCTTTAAAAATTACCAATTGGAGGGCAGCAACCCAACAACCAGTTGTCCAATTCATCTGAAAAATTCAGGGCAGATAGATATTGACTTGATTAGCAATTTAACTTCTTGTCAGATTTGCTCTAGATGCTTTGGTTTCATAGTTATAAGCCAAAAACTGCATTATACCCCTATGTTCTATTTTTAGCCGTGGCGGCCATTTTGGTTGAATGGCCAGGTCATCATACACATTTTTCAAACTAGATACCCCAAAGATGATTGTGGCCTAGTAGTTTCAGTGGAGATTTTGTAAAAGATTACTCAGATTTATGAAAAATGGTTAAAGATTGACTATAAAGGGCAATAACTCCTAAAGGGGTCAACTGACCATTTTGGTCATGTTGACTTATTTGTAGATCTTACTTTGCTGAATATTATTGCTGTTTACAATTTATCTCTATCTATAATAATATTCAAGATAATAACCAAAAACAGCAAAATTTCCTCAAAATTTCCAACTCAGGGGCAGCAACCAAACAACCAATTGACCGATTCATCTGAAAATTTCAGGGCAGATAGATCTTGACCTGATAAACATTTTTATCCCATGTCAGATTTCCTCAAAATGCTTTGGTTTTTGAGTTATAAGCCAAAAACTGCATTTTACTCCTATGTTTTATTTTTAGCGGTGGCGGCCATCTTGGTTGGTTGACCAGGTCACGCCACACATTTTTTTAAACTAGACACCCCAAAGATGATTGTGGCCAAGTTTGGATTAATTTGGCCCAGTAGTTTCAGAGAAGATTTTTGTAAAAGATTACTTTAATTTACGAAAAATGGTTAAAAATTGACTATAAAGGGCAATAACTCCTAAACGGGTCAACTGACCATTTTGGTCATGTTGACTTATTTGTAGATCTTACTTTGCTGAACATTATTGCTGTTTACAGTTTATCTCTATCTATAATAATATTCAAGATAATAACCAAAAACAGCAAAATTTCCTCAAAATTACCAATTCAGGGGCAGCAACCCAACAACCGATTGACCGATTCATCTGAAAATTTCAGGGCAGATAGATCTTGACCTGATAAACATTTTTATCCCCATGTCAGATTTCCTCAAAATGCTTTGGTTTTTGAGTTATAAGCCAAAAACTGCATTTTACCCCTATGTTCTATTTTTAGCCATGGCGGCCATCTTGGATGGTTGGCCGGGTCACCGGACACATTTTTAAAACTAGATACCCCAAAGATGATTATGGCCAAGTTTGGATTAATTTAGCCCAGTAGTTTCAGAGGAGAAGATTTTTGTAAAAGATTACTTTAATTAACGAAAAATGGTTAAAAATTGACTATAAAGGGCAATAACTCCTAAAGGGGTCAACTGACCATTTTGGTCATGTTGACTTATTTGTAATTCTTACTTTGCTGAACATTATTGCTGTTTAAAGTTTATCTCTATCTATAATAATATTCAAGATAATAACCAACCAGATGCTCCGCAGGGCGTAGCTTTATACGACCGCAGAGGTTGAACCCTGAATGGTTGGGGCAAGTATGGACACAACATTCAAGCTGGATTCAGCTCTAAATTTGGATTGTGATTAAATAGTTGACACAGCATAGGTTTCTGACACAGAATGAATGTGTTCTAATGAACTTAAAATTTTTGTTTTCTCTTAGAGCAATTCACTATGCTGTTGAATATTAATCCTCTCAAAACAAGAATGTGTCCTCAGTACACGAATGCCCCACTCGCACTATCATTTTCCATGTTCAGTGGACCGTGAAATTGGGGTAAAAACTCTAATTTGGCATTAAAATTAGAAAGATCATATCATAGGGGACATGTGTACTAAGTTTGAAGTCGATTGGACTTAAACTTCATCAAAAACTACCTTGACCAAAAACTTTAACCTGAAGCGGGACAGACGGACGGACAAACGGACGGACGAACGGACAGACGGACGAACGGACAGACGGACGGACGGACGGACCGACGCACAGACCAGAAAACATAATGCCCCTCTACTATCGTAGGTGGGGCATAAAAATGTTTGAAGAAATTTTCTTTTTTATTTATGAAATTTCAAATGAGAAAAATTGAACCCAGTTTTTAATCACATCCCCCTTTCCCTTATTCCACAAGAGTGCACACGCTGAAATGTCTCGCCTTCTATACTAATCATTGATATTATGTTGATAGTCCTAAGTATAAAGCTAAGCTTTAATACAACTGTCACATAAACTTAACATTAACCAAGATAACTAAACAAAGACCAATGAACCTTGAAAATGAGGTCAAGGTCAGATGAACCATGCCAGGCAGACAGGTACAGCTAACAATGCTTCTATACAACATATATAGTTGACCTATTACTTATAGTTTAAGAAAAATAGACCAAAACACAAAAACTTAACACTGTGCAATGAACCGTGAAAATGAGGTCACGGTCAAATAAAACCTGCGCGACTGACATAAAGATCATAAAATATTTCCATACACCAAATATAGATGACCTATGGCATATAGTATTAGATAAAAAGACCAAAACTCAAAAACTTAACTTTGACCACTGAACCATGAAAATGAGGTCAAGGTCACATGACATCTGCCCGCTAGATAGGTAAACCTTACAATCATTCCATACAACAAATATAGTAGACCTATTGCATATAGTATGAGAAAAACAGACCACAACACAAAAATTTAACTATAACCACTGAACCATGAAAATGAGGTCAAGGTCAGATGACACCTGCCAGTTGGACATGTACACCTTACAGTCCTTCCATACACCGAATATACTAGCCCTATTGCTTGTAGTATCTGAGATATGGACTTGACCACCAAAACTTAACCTTGTTCACTGATCCATGAAATGAGGTCGAGGTCAAGTGAAAACTGTCTGACAGACATGAGGACCTTTCAAGGTACGCACATATCAAATATTGTTATCCTATTATTTATAATAAGAGAGAATTCAACATTACAAAAAATCTGAACTTTTTTTTCAAGTGGTCACTGAACCATGAAAATGAGGTCAAGGACATTAGACATGTGACTGACGGAAACTTCGTAACATGAGGCATCTATATACAAAGTATGAAGCATCCAGGTCTTCCACCTTCTAAAATATAAAGCTTTTAAGAAGTTAGCTAACACCGCCACCGCCGCCGCCTCCGTAGCCGCCGCCGAATCACTATCCCTATGTCGAGCTTTCTGCAACAAAAGTTGCAGGCTCGACAAAAACTAATCTCAATTAAAATTTCTAATGGAGTTTGCAACAATAACTACTCATTTAAATACATCATAAAATATTAAGATGTAAAAAAATCTGCTTGTTATCACAGAATGTTATTTATTATAATTTATCAGTTGGTAGTAAAAAGTGAATATACATTGTATATTGTATATAACAAAGATTTAAGTTGATTCTGGACAAAGAAAGATAACTCCAATTAAAAAAAAATCTTGCTATTGCACAATATTTTGCAATTAGATATTTCTTGCTTACTATTCTGGACAAAGAAAGATAACTCTAATTAAAAAAAAATTTGCTATTTCACAATATTGTGCAATTAGATATTTCTTGCCATTGCGCAATACTGTGCAATTGAAAAGACTTGCTATTGCACAATACTTAATATAATAATTTTAGATCCTGATTTGGACCAACTTGAAAACTGGGCCCATAATAAAAAATCTAAGTACATTTTTGGATTCAGCATATCAAAGAACCCCAAGATTTCAATTTTTGTTGAAATCAGACTAAGTTTAATTTTGGACCCTTTGGACTTTAGTGTAGACCAATTTGAAAACAGGACCAAAAATGAAGAATCTACATACACAGTTAGATTTGGTATATCAAAGAACCCCATTTATTCAATTTTTGATGAAATCAAACAAAGTTTAATTTTGGACCCCGATTTGGACCAACTTGAAAACTGGGCCAATAATCAAGAATCTAAGTACATTTTTAGATTCAGCATATCAAAGAACCTAACTGATTCATTTTTTGTCAAAATCAAACTAAGTTTAATTTTGGACCCTTTGGACCTTAATGTAGACCAATTTGAAAACGGGACCAAAAGTTAAGAATCTACATACACAGTCATGACAGTTAGATTCGGCATATCAAAGAACCCCAATTATTCAATTTTGATGAAATCAAACAAAGTTTAATTTTGGACCCATTGGGCCCCTTATTCTGTTGGGACCAAAACTCCCAAAATCAATACCAACCTTCCTTTTATGGTCATAAACCTTGTGTTTAAATTTCATAGATTTCTATTTACTTATACTAACGTTATAGTGCGAAAACCAAGAAAAATGCTTATTTGGGTCCCTTTTTGGCCCCTAATACCTATACTGTTGGGACCTTAACTCCCAAAATCAATACCAACCTTCCTTTTGTAGTCATTAACATTGTGTTTAAATTTCATTGATTTCTATTTACTTAAACTAAAGTTATTGTGCGAAAACCAAGAATAATGCTTATTTGGGCCCTTTTTTGGCCCCTAATTCCTAAACTGTTGAAACCTAAACTCCCAAAATCAATCCCAACCGTTCTTTTGTGGTCATAAACCTTGTGTCAAAATTTCATAGATTTCTATTAACTTAAACTAAAGTTATAGTGCGAAAACCAAGAAAATGCTTATTTGGACCCTTTTTGTCCCCTAATTCCTAAAATGTTGGGACCAAAACTCCCAAAATCAATACCAACCTTCCTTTTGTGGTCATAAACCTTGTGTTAAAATTTCATAGATTTCCATTCACTTTTACTAAAGTTAGAGTGCGAAAACTAAAAGTATTCGGACGCCGGACGACGACGACGCCGACGCCAACGTGATAGCAATATACGACGAAAAATTTTTCAAATTTTGCGGTCGTATAAAAACAGCAAAATTTCCTCAAAATTACCAATTCAGGGGCAGCAACCCAACAACCGATTGACCGATTCATCTGAAAATTTCAGGGCAGATAGATCTTGACCTGATAAACATTTTTACCTCATGTCAGATTTGCTCTAAATGCTTTGGTTTTTGAGTTATAAGCCAAAAACTGCATTTTACCCCTATGTTCTATTTTTAGCCGTGGCGGCCATCTTGTTTGGTTGACCGGGTCACGCCACACATTTTTTAAACTAGATACCCCAATGATGATTGTGGCCAAGTTCAGTTTGATTTGGCCCAGTAGTTTCAGAGGAGAAGATTTTTGTAAAAGTTAACGACGACGGACGACGACGACGACGACGGACGACGGACGCCGGACGCCAAGTGATGAGAAAAGCTCACTTGCGAAGGGCCAGGTGAGCTAAAAATTGACAATGAAAAAGTGATTGTTGCTTGACAGTCAGAATGTTATTTGGAGTAGATCTGAGGTCATTCAGAGAAAAAATTCAGCTAAATACCAAAAGTGAAAATACGTTTAGAGAGACATGCATCATGTAAGTGACAATTGAAACTAGAGGCTCTAAAGAGCCTGTGTCGCTCACCTTGGTCTATGTGCATATTAAACAAAGGACACAAATGGATTCATGACAAAATTGTATTTTGGTGATGGTGATGTGTTTGAAGTTCTTACTTTACTGAACGATTTTGCTTCTTACAATTATATCTATAATGAACTTTGCCCATTAGTAACAGAGAACTATATTTGGTAAAAATTTACATAAATTTACCAAATTAATGAAAATTGTTAAAAATTGACTATAAAGGGCAATAACTCCTTAAGGGGTCAATTGACCATTTAGGTCATGTTGACTTATTTGTAGATCTTACTTTGCTGAACATTATTGCTGTTTACAGTTTATCTCTATCTATAATAATATTCAAGATAATAACCAAAAACAGCAAAATTTCCTCAAAATTACCAATTCAGGGGCAGCAACCCAACAACCGATTGACCGATTCATCTGAAAATTTCAGGGCAGATAGATCTTGACCTGATAAACATTTTTATCCAATGTCAGATTTCCTCAAAATGCTTTGGTTTTTGAGTTATAAGCCAAAAACTGCATTTTACCCCTATGTTCTATTTTTAGCGGTGGCGGCCATCTTGGTTGGTTGACCAGGTCACGCCACACATTTTTTAAACTAGATACCCCAAAGATGATTGTGGCCAAGTTTGGATTAATTTGGCCCAGTAGTTTCAGAGGAGAAGATTTTTGTAAAAGATTACTTTAATTTACGAAAAATGGTTAAAAATTGACTATAAAGGGCAATAACTCCTAAACGGGTCAACTGACCATTTTGGTCATGTTGACTTATTTGTAGATCTTACTTTGTTGAACATTATTGCTGTTTACAGTTTATCTCTATCTATAATAATATTCAAGATAATAACCAAAAACAGCAAAATTTCCTCAAAATTACCAATTCAGGGGCAGCAACCCAACAACCGATTGACTGATTCATCTGAAAATTTCAGGGCAGATAGATCTTGACCTGATAAACATTTTTATCCCATGTCAGATTTCCTCAAAATGCTTTGGTTTTTGAGTTATAAGCCAAAAACTGCATTTTACCCCTTTGTTCTATTTTTAGCCGTGGCGGCCATCTTGGTTGGTTGACCAGGTCACGCCACACATTTTTTAAACTAGATACCCCAAAGATGATTGTGGCCAAGTTTGGATTAATTTGGCCCAGTAGTTTCAGAGGAGAAGATTTTTGTAAAAGATTACTTTAATTAACGAAAAATGGTTAAAAATTGACTATAAAGGGCAATAACTCCTAAACGGGTCAACTGACCATTTTGGTCATGTTGACTTATTTGTAGATCTTACTTTGCTGAACATTATTGCTGTTTACAATTTATCTCTATCTATAATAATATTCAAGATAATAACCAAAAACAGCAAAATTTCCTCAAAATTACCAATTCAGGGGCAGCAACCCAACAACCGATTGACCGATTCATCTGAAAATTTCAGGGCAGATAGATCTTGACCTGATAAACATTTTTACCCCATGTCAGATTTGCTCTAAATGCTTTGGTTTTTGAGTTATAAGCCAAAAACTGCATTTTACCCCTATGTTCTATTTTTAGCCGTGGCGGCCATCTTGGTTGGTTGACCGGGTCACGCCACACATTTTTTAACTAGATACCCCAATGATGATTGTGGCCAAGTTTGGTTTGATTTGGCCCAGTAGTTTCAGAGGAGAAGATTTTTGTAAAAGTTAACGACGACGGACGACGACGACAACGCCGGACGCCGGACGCCAAGTGATGAGAAAAGCTCACTTGGCCCTTCGGGCCAGGTGAGCTAAAAAGCAGTTGTTTTGGACACAATTTGTAGCTTCTTTTTTTTTAAATGGATTCAGCAGATAAAAACGTGTAGATGGATACATATTAAGTCAACGGTTTACAATAATAGTACTAGAATTCACAAGTGCCAATTTTATAGAATGCAAACATCATTGCATTGGTGAGTAGGGTCATAAATGCACTGATTTAATTGACAGTGTAAATTGATAAACAAATTTCAGTTCTTTGTATGTATTGTGTGTTTTTGAATGATAATCAAACCATTAAAATGTGTATTTCAAACTACTAAATATTACTTTCTAAATACTGATGACTAAATGTTCTGTGGGTATACAAAACTTAAATGGATAACTAGAATTTAAAATAGATATATATCTAAAACAAACGCTTTTGACATCAAAATCTAAATTGATTTCTAAATCAAAGAGCAGATTGCTCTGCATGCATGAGGGATACGATTGCCAAATGTACGTTGATAGTGGGTCTTCCAATGGATAGAAACAAGTGCCTGTGAACTGGATAATATTATTTTCAAAACTTATTTAACTGCACATGTAAAATAGTTACAAAATAGCCAATCCCGGATAAAGTGTATGAACAATGTAATTAGGCCTATTGTGTTTTATTTTTTTACTATCAATTCCAATTTTAATTTCCACAGCAGTCACTGAGACTCAGAGTGAGAGAAGGTATTTCACTTCGCATCTTATCACCTATTTTCCTACATTAATTCTAGGAGGAACCCCATTCCTAACATTTAAATATTTAATTTCCTTTGGGTCAGTGATCATGACTCCTTTCCGTACACATTTATATATCTGTTTAAAATTGGGATCGTTTTTAATATAATACACTTTATTGACAGAACGAGCTAATACTCGACGTATTGTTTTAATTCAGAATTCACGGAAGTTACTTCCGGAAGGGAAACAACTCGAAACGATAATATGGAAGACTCCATTTCGCCTGAAGGGGTGTTCTACGATGTGGACTATATTCATTTTAATTTAAATGATGCATATGATTTATAATTATGCAACAACAATAACCTTCAATAGCAGACATACATAGAAAAGATCCCATGAGTTAATAAAGGGCTGCGCTTTAGCGCATGATACACCGTTGTTTGAAAGACGACGGGCGTATAAAAATGGCAAAAAAGACTACAATGACAATGAGGAGCAGCAAGAAGATAACAGGGAAAGTGAAGATGGTGAAAGTGACTCTACTGAAAGTTATGATCTAAATGAGGAAGTAGGCGATGAAAGTAAGGATTTCATTGACGACGGGCGTATAAAAATGGCAAAAAAGACTACAATGACAATGAGGAGCAGCAAGAAGATAACAGGGAAGGTGAAGATGGTGAAAGTGACTCTACTGAAAGTTATGATCTAAATGAGGAAGTAGGTGATGAAAGTAAGAATTTCATTGATGATGAAGATAAAGATTTCATTGATGATGAGGAGGCCTCTTCTGAGAATGAAAATGAGGATTTTTCTGATGATGAGGACAGTGATTACAGTGAAGAAGACACTGATGATTAAACCTAGTTCAGCTTTTCAATACTTAGCATAAAAAACAAATATCATTAACATTGGCATATAACATAGAAGTCTTCAATGCAATATAAGGAAATGTAATATATGATTATGGGTTTTAGTAATTCTATGGCTGATTTCCAAATTTTATAGTAGTTTGAAAGAAGGTAATTTTTTTGGTGTATATTGCTCATAGTTAGATTCTGTTGAACACAGTAAGGAATCCATACTAAATTATACAGAGATGTATGCAAAAGTTTTTCAAATGGTGCTTAATATGGTAGATAATGATTATTACCTTTTTATTGTTTAGAATATTCACAAGATGATCATATTGATAAATGTTTAGGAGACTTGATTTCCTTATTTTTTTCATAAAATGACACCCTTTAACATTTAAGGAATATTTAGTCACATGTTAGGATTTTCATGTTGTCACTTGTTCACTTATTATGTGCTATTGTAGAGTTATGTTTTATAACATTTTTTATTGCGCTCAACCCTTCCACCGAAACCGAACTCTATAAAAAAGCTGCAATGCTAAGGTATCATTTGTGATTTCAATTGCAACCAATTTTAACAAGAGTAAAACATCCTATATGCAAAAGCAGTATTTGATTTTTATCCATAGCTTAGATAGTAAAAATGTTATCATAAAATGATATATGCCTCAGGGAACAGTTAGTATCTAAGGGACTGCTAATGTGCTTTCATCCTTGCAACCATTCAATAATAGTACAAACGTATGACATTCATGGAACCTATTTTTTACAAGAATTTTAATGTTTTAAATTGAACTAAAGATTTTACAAATTTTATGTTTTCATCAGATTTTATTAAGTTTTATTTGTTACATCAATAGATATAAACAATTCACCAAAGTTTCATGGACATTGGTGAAAGCCTTTTTGAGTTATTGTCCGAAGTGTTAAAAATCCCCCTTTTTTTATGAATAAAGCCCAATAAATCCAAAACTTAAAATATGAAATTTATAAAAATTGAAAGGGAGCTTACATCAATAGATATAAACAATTCTCCAAAGTTTCATGGACATTGGTGAAAGCCTTTTTGAGTTATTGTCCGAAGTGTTAAAAATCCCCCTTTTTTTATGAATAAAGCCCCATTTATCCAAAACTTAAAATCTGAAATTTATAAAAATTGAAAGGTAGCTTACATCAGTAGATATAAACAATTCACCAAAGTTTCATGGACATTGGTGAAAGCCTTTTTGAGTTATTGTCGGAAGTGTTGAAAATCCCCCCTTTTTTATGAATAAAGCCCCATTAATCCAAAACTTAAAATCTGAAATTAAAAAAAAACGAAAGGGAGCTTAGGTCAATAGATATAAACAATTCACTTAAGTTTCATGGAAATTGGTGAAAGTGTTTTTGAGTTATTGTCCGAAGTGTGGACGACAGACGGACAACGGTATACCATAATACGTCCCGTCTAAAAGACGGGCGTATAAAAATTAATTAATTGAGTGGGGAAACAAGAGAAACCATTCAATCGAAAAACCCTTGAAGTCAAGAAAACTATACGCATGCGCATAATTTCCAAAACAAACCCTGGAGCAAGAACGTATATTAAATGTTTATCAAACGACCTAGATGTTTCTCTATTTCTTTTATATGGAAGTAAAATCTCAAATATCAGTTTCATAACGGTAAAATATAAGAAAAACTCCACTTCAGTTCTTATATGACAGACATAGATTTATCGGAATTCAGAGAACTCTCGCATTTTATCAAAACTGGGAATTCACTCTGACGTGTTTCTAAATTTATAAAAACACTAAATATAAATACTGCTTAATTCTGATTTTCCATGTTGTTAAAAACACACATATAAGTCAAGGGAATTATCAAACATGAAGATTATGAAAAGAACATTATAGGAAAGTTGTTAAAGTTCAATCCCTTTGTTTGTTTCTACCTTTTAAAGCAAGACAATTATAAGAATCTGATATGTTCCTTAATGTTTAGAATATAAGTTTTGAAAGCAATCGTATCCCAAAAACCCTGGTATTCTGTATTTTCAACAAACAACAATAAAACCAGGTGCTCCGCAGGGCGCAGCTTTATACGACTGCAGAGGTCGAAACCCTGAGGACAAAATATTCAAGCTTGATACAGCTCTGAATTTGGATTGTGATCAAATTTTTGACATTATATGGGTTTCTCACACAAAACAAATGTCAAGATCTTACAAATCTATTGCACAATCTTGTGCAATTAAAGATTTCTTCTTCAAACTTTTCAAAATTTGAAATTTGAGAAATTTAGATTTTTTTTTATTGAAAACTACTACCAACCTCCTTTTTTTGTAATTTGTCCAAAACCTGACATTTCTTTATACATAATTTACAAGTAGTGTAAGGGAGGTGAATCTGAACATGTCCAACATTGTATGTTAAATGTTTTTGAATTACCTCCATTACACTGCTTTTAAATTGTCTTAATTGTCCATTGACCAGAAAAACCTAATTTCCCCCCTAATTCCAAAACATTTTGAGCCATAACCCCCCTAGGTCAATACGAACTATCCCTTCATGGAATACACTTGTGGTATAATTTCAGAGAGATTTATACACTTAAACACAAGTTATTGTTTGAAAACTACAAAAATGCTTATTTTGGGCCCCCTTTTTGGCCCCAAATTCCTAAGTGATTGGGACCATAACCCCCAAAATCAATACTAACAATCCCTACATGGTATGGCAATTTGTGGTATAATTTCAGAGAGATTCATACACTTACAACACAAGTTATTGTTTGAAAACTACAAAAATGCTTATTTTGGGCCCCCTTTTTGGCCCCAAATTCCTAATGATTGGGATCATAACCCCCAAAATCAATACTAACAATCCCTACATGGTATGGCAATTTGTGGTATAATTTCAGAGAGATTTATACACTTAATCTCAAATTATTGTTTGAAAACTACAAAAATGCTAATTTAAGCAATAGTCATTTATGGTTTTTAAGATACGATGCAACATGTGAAAACCCCCCTCTTTTTTTACAAAAAACTCAATAACTCCAAAATAAAATTTTCAATCATCACCAAAAAGTATACAGATCTTTAGATATAACTAAGAAGTGTGTAAAGTTTTAAGCAATAATCATAAATCGTTTTTGAGATATGGTGTGACATGTGAAAACCCACCCCCTGTTATACAAAAAACTCAATAACTTTAAAATAAAATTTTGAATCATCACCAAAAAGTATACAGATCTTCTGATTAATATAATTAAGAAGTGTGTGAAGTTTAAAGCAATAATCAGAAATTGTATTTGAGATACAGCGCCACATGTGAAAAATACACACACCCCTGTTTTAGTTATAAAGTCCCGTAACTCAAACACTTAAATCCTATTTTCACCAAAAAGTATAATCAAAGAACTGTAAGCGCTGTACGCAGTTAACCAAAAACCAAGGCAAACATAATTATGAAAACTGTGGCAATGTTGCTTCAATTTTTTTTTAAAGATTTAAAAAAAAAGAACAAACATTAAACATTCATATATCATGTATATTGTACATTTATGTTCATTTAATGAATTAACCATTAAGGCAAAAAATTCATATTTTATCAAGGTTTTCAAAAGCAACACATATATCAAGTATATTTTTTTCATGGTCATGAGTCTGCAGTGGTACAAGTTCGCAATGATTGCAGTTGTTCTAGTTGATAGTTAACGTTGGTATTAGTTGACTGTTAGTAGTTCAAGTTAACTATAGTACAAGTTTGTTTAAGTATGAATGGACTTCCTTCCTTTGAAAGAAAACTGAGATTGTTTTCTACAGTACAAAAGTTATGAGACCCAAATCAGACAAATGTTTACTACTACAGGGATCAAAGGTGGGGTTTAACTGACCTGCCCATAGTAAATGTAAATGACCCCCACCTTCACCCTAAATCCATGATGTGTAAGTTTTGGAATAAAATGGCAGGTAATTATAAAACAGTTGGTCAAACATTCTTGGGCTTGAAAGATATGCTTTCTTAAAAATGAGCCATATCAAAATGAAAATTTTTATAGGACCAGATATAATTCCAAATATAATTAAGGTAAATTCTTTAAACCTACTCATTATTTTCCATCAATAAAATTTTATAATAAACAAGAAATAATTGTAATATAATGCTGTTACGTAGTCTCCCAAATAAAGCTCCCATAATTATTCATTCCCATGGTAGCCTGACATTGGGCAAAGTCTAGAACACATTGATTAAGTCTAGCAAAGTGATATGTTTATGTGACACCTATGAGATTGACCTTCAATCTTTTAGAAATGACAAACAGGAATGAATATGGTTTATGGGTTGGTATCTCAATCTCAAAACACACACAAGAGGGGTGGGGTGACCCTTGGGACTACCCCTATATTTCATTTGATTTTTTTTCATTGTTCCATACAAGAATATATATGATTTAGGGGTGGGGATCTCAACCGTTATCATGTTTTTAAACAGGAGGGGATGGGGTGACCCCAGTGGCTTCCCCTATATTTCATTTGATTTGTTATATTGTCAAATACAAGAATATATATGGTTGAGGGTGGGGATCTCATCTGTTTCCAATTTATTAAACAGGAGGGGTTAGGTTGACCCTAAGGACTCTCCCTATATTTCATTTGATTAGTTCTTTTGTCCTATACATGAATATATATGGTTTAATTAAAAGGTGGTAATCTCGACTGTTTACAAGTTCACAAACAGGAGGGGTGGGGTGACCGCAGCGACTCCCCTATATTTCATTTGATTTAGAGGTGGGATCTCAACTGTTTTCAAATTCTCAAACAGGAGAGTTGGGTGACCACAGGGACTCCCCCATATCTAATTTGATTTGTTATAGTCCCATACATACATGAGTATATATATATATATATGGTTAAAGGGTTAGGATCTAGACTGATTCCAAGTTCTCAAACAGGAGGGTGTACAGTGACCCTTGGGACTTCCTTTATAATTCATTTGATTTGTTATATTGTTTCATACATGAATATATATGGTTTATGGTTGGGGGTCTCGACCGTTTTCAAATTCTCAAACAGGAAGGGGTAGAGTAGCCCCACGAACTCGGAGTCTCCACCTATATTTCATATGAGAGGGGGTAGTAGGGGTCCTGATCCCGAAATCTCTGGCTTAAAAACACCAGATCCAGAAATCCCAGGCTTAAAAACATGAAATCCTGAGGTCCCGAAATTCGAAAAAAGAATTCCGATCCCAAAATCCTGAGCTTAAAAACACCTGATCCCGGAGTCCCGATAAAGGTCCTATCCCCCTCTCATATGATTTGTTATGTATTGTCCCATACAAGAATGTATATGGTTTAGGGGTGGGGTGACTGCGGGGACTTTATATTTATTTACCATGCATAAATGTATTTTGTCACCTGTATGGAATTTTTTTAGTTGATTGCCAAACCCAGAATTACTCTTATCCGCTTCGGGAATGGGATTCGATATTGTAATTGGCATCCATTTTGTTTTCAATTTTGTCAGTCTGATACCATTTTACTCGAATTTACACATTATTTGTCGGCGATTTTCTGTATAAAGCTAGCTAAAATAATAATGATGAAAATAAGTTTTGAGATCGTTTATTTGGAGACTTTGGTAAAAAGGTTTGCAAAGTTATTTTTTATTTTCTTTCAAGTGGCATGTCAGGCGTAGCTAGTAACCAAGTCGAAAATCCGACTGCAAAAGTGGAAGGTGGCGGACCTCGTATCACCGCTAATTTGAACCCCTGTCTACATATTGAAAAGATACGTATATTTTGTCTTCTAATTTAAAATTGCCCCCAACAGTATGAATTTTAATAGACTACTGACGTAGTTGACGTAAAGTATTGATGACAAATAATATTCCTACGACTATTGCCATTTGGGAAATCTAAACTACCTGCATTTAGAAATTTTCAGCGATTAAATATTTCATACATTTGTTCTTTGACATCTTAGCCAAAAGCTCAGGGGATAATAAACTACATAAGGATTCCTAATGTGCTCTACTTCCTACGTGCAACTTCAAAACTTTTGGCTAAATCGACGATCATTTAAGGTTTTTCTGGTCATATTTTTTGTAATCCAGAATTAAAAGTATGAAGAAACTGTTTAATTAGTTATAAATAACATACTACTCAGCTAGATAATAACAATGGCATGTATTTCAGAATTTATTGGGTAGAACACAAATCTAGGGTGCTCGCATAAGGTAGCTGAACTGCTTAAAAATCATGGTTACCCTTCTATCGATAAGTGTCATGCCAAAAAATGACTTACATGTCCTGGTCTTTCCACCAACAAACGGTAAGGTCCACGTTTAATGGTCGCACATTTTCTTTAAATTTTGAAACTGATATCACTTGAAAAACAAACAGTATTATTTATTTACTCACATGAAACAAACCGGGATGCGGTATTCAGTACGTGGGTGAAACTGGAAGATATTTATCTAAACGCACGCAAGAACACCTGTATCGTTTTAAAAGACCCTATAAATTCAAAAGTATCATTTATCAACATCTTAAGAAGCACAATCATCCTATTAAATATTTAACAGTTCAACCTTTAGAAGTAGTAAATAAGCAGTCTGGTGAAACTCATTCAAAGTTTGTACGATCACGGAAAATAATTGAATTTAATAGGATTAAAATATTACAGACAGTCTACCCTCTCGGTCTTAATGATAATATCATGGGAATTGGTAATATATCAAGAACCGATTCTGTTAACATTTTGGTTTATAAAACTGTTCGTAAAAATCGTTCTCATGGACGTAAGAAAAAAATCGCAATCAATTTAAAATTTCGGACCAACCATACAAATATTTCGAACCTAATTTCTATTTCAAAAAACAACGGCAGACATTATCTGTTAACCAAGCTCTGTTCTTTACCTTTAAATAAATTAAATAAAATTTTAGAGGATTGCAACACACTTTCATATTACAGTCCTAAGTATGAGATCGTTGAAATTATAAAGGCATATTGTTATTCTAAACTGTTTCCCAAAATTGATCGGCCTGAAGATCATAAATTTTTTTTTTATTAAATAAAGTATGTCAATAAAGGTTTTGATTTTGTAAATATTGCCGGTATATTTAACGACCATTCTGTTAAAGACCAAATTCCTGGATATTTTGATAATACTGAACTCCCTCTTATTTGTTATATTTAATGTGTTGAGTCCTCCATTCCTATCAGAAAGGGGTGTTAAACATGGTGACATATTGAGTCCCCTTTTTTTTTAAACTATTTTATAAATGAACTAGTAGGTAATCTTGATAACAAACATACGGATTCAGTTGCCATTGGGGATACCTCTTTGAACATTCTTTTATATGCAGATGATATTGTTTTACTATCTGAAAGCACAGAGGGTCTACAAAAATCTCTTGATATTTTACATGAATATTATTCATCATGGAAACTACAAGTTAATACTGATAAATCAAAAATTATGATATTTAATTCTAATGGCAAGACATTGTTAAACAATTTTACTTATGATAATGCATATCTTGAAACGGTAACAAATTATTGTTACTTGGGTATTGTTTTAAAGTATAATGGCAATTTTTGCCTTGCTGTGAATACTCTAATGGAAAAAGCCAGGAAGGCATATTATAAGATAAAGAAAACTATAGGTCTCAACAACCCATGTAGACTTCTTGAAAAATTGTTTGATTGTTTAGTTACTCCCATTCTAACATATTGTAGTGAAATTGGGGGGGGGGGGGATGGATTTACATTTTAAAGACTCTGATCCCTTTGAAAAACTTCATGTTAAATTTATCAAAGACATATTAGGGGTTCACTGTAAAGCATCTAATGATGGATGTTGAGCCGAACTTAATAGAATTCCCTTTAAAAATAGAATATTATATTCAATATTCAACTACCTGAACCATAAAGTTTCTTCGGAAAATTCTTTGGCATATGATATATTCACTAAATCTGTAGCTTCAATCCCTTGGGTCATAAAGGTCAAGAGTCTTTTGAATGGACTTGGAATGTCTTATATCATCAATAACTTTAATTATGTTAAAGGTAATTTAAATTCTATTAAACAAAGAATTAATGACCAATGTTTGCAAGTTTAAAATGCAAATACATTTGAATAAAAAAAGTTAGACTTTTTCAAGAGTGTCTACATAATGGGCAGAAGACCACCCTATGTTGATATATTGAAAAACAGAAGTGACAGAGCTGCAATATGTAAGATCTGTATAAGCGCTCATATACTGATGATTGAAAGAGGGAAACATCTAAATATTCCAAGAAATGAGAGATGTAATTCTGGTCAAATTGAAAAAGAAAAACATTTTCTTTTACATTGTGAAAAATAACTAAAAGGGCCATATTTTACCAAAAAGTTTCCAAATATCATCATTGATCCTACAAAATTTCAAAAACATGAAAATAATATAATCTTTTTAATAAATAATAATTCATATACAATCCTAAAATTGACTTCCTCTTTCATTTCAAACAGTTTGAACCTGCGTTAAGCAGAACAAAATCTATAAAATTGTCAATATGTCTAATTCATAATCATTGTTTATAATATTACATATTAATATAGTCATTATTTGCAATGTACTTATTATGTTTGACCAACTATGTTATTGATATACCATGAGTCTTAACCATTTATTGTTGATGAGTTTGTGCTAATAAAATATTTGTATTTATTTTTACAAGAAATCTACCTGGAAATATGTGTTTAATTATAGCCAATTGTGTAAAGATGTAAATATCATTGAAAATACACCTATGTCATGTAATTGCAGTAATTCCGAATACACTTATGGCCCCATTTCCCATGTCATAACAGGAGACCTTAACATTGTTTACGACCGAGCGTTGAAATCATTCCTCAGTAAAGGACCTAAATATCGTCCCCAATCAATTATTAATTGGAATGAGTGTCGTAATATCATCCACGACTCACTCCGTACCTACTGTTTTGAAATGGGTAAAACGGGAAAAAGCTGACAAAAAATCTTTGGACTCTTTTTTTTATTCCGTAATGAAGATAGTTGATATTCGAATACAATATTTTAAATAACATTTTACTCTTAACAAAAACCATAACCAGATGCTCCCAGCAAGGGCGCAGCTTTATATGACCGCAGAGGTTGAACCCTGAACGGTTGGGGCAAGTATGGACACAACATTCAAGCTGGATTCAGCTCTAAATTTGGATTGTGATTAAATAGTTGACACAGCATAGGTTTCTGACACAGAATGAATGTGGTCTAATGAACTTAAAATATTTTTTTTGCCTTTGAGCAATTCACTATGCTGTTGAATATTAATCCTCTCAAAAAAATGTTTGAAGAAATTTTCTTTTTATTTATCAAATCTGAAATGAGAAAAATTTAACCCCCCCCCCCCCCCCCTCCCTCTATTTTTTTTTCACATCCCCCTTTCCCATTTTACAAAACTGATCTCAATTCAAATTTCTACTGGAGTTTGCAACAATAACTACTCATTTAAATACATCATAAACAAGTGAAACTGCGAGCTACTGCTCACTGATGATACCCCCGCCGCAAGTGGATAATATTAATAGTGTAAAAATATGCAAGTGTTCGGTAAACAGGAAGTTGTCGAGTGATGAATCTGAAAACTCATCACACAGTATAGCTGACTTATAAAAATCCTGATGCCAAATTTCAGAAATCCTTGTATTGTAGTTCCTGAGAAAAATGTGACGAAAATTTTTAACTTGGTTATAATGTGTAAAATCATACAAGTGTTCGGTAAACAGGAAGTAGTCGAGTGATGAATCTGAAAACGCTTCACAGGGTATAGCTGACTTATATAAATCCTGAAACCAAATTTCAGAAATCCTTGTATTGTAGTTCCTGAGAAAAATGTGACGAAAATTTTCAACTTGGCTATCATGTGTAAAATCAGACAAGTGTTCGGTAAACAGGAAGTTGTCAAGTGCTGAATCTGAAAACGCATCACACGGTGTGGCTGACATATATAAATGTTGATACCAAATTACAGAAAGGGTGGATGTGTAGTTCCTGAGAAAAATGTGACGAAAGTTTCATGGGACAGACTGACTGACTGACGGACAGACTGATGGATGGACGGACTGACAGACAGAGGTAAAACAGTATACCCCCCTTTTTTAAAGCGGGCGTTTGAACAGATTCGGTGATAATTAAGTTTAAGACCAACCTTGTATTGTAAGTTTCCGAGATGGTAGGTACAATATTTCCTAAAGTAGCACGGAACTGGGAAAAAACGTCTGTTCAATCGAAGAGAAGAAGACCGTTTCTAACGTATCTAAGAAGAAGACCGTTACTAACGTATCTAAGTATTTAAAGCGGGGGTATAAATATTAAAATGTAAAATAAAGTGCTTGTTATCACTGAATGGTAAAGATTGTTTAAATTTATCAGTTGGTAGTAAAAGTGAATATACATTGTATATTGTATAAAACAATGATTTAAGTTGATTCAACTACTATTCTGGACAAAGAAAGATAACTCCAATTGAAAATGTCTTGCTATTGCACACTATTGTGCAATTAGATATTTCTTGCTGTTGCGCAATACTGAGCAATTGAAAATATGTGCTATTGCACAATACTGTGCAATTGAAGATTTCTTGCTATTGCGCAATCAATCAATCAAAAATCTGAGTACATGTTAAGATTCAGCATATCAAAAAAGCCCAAGAATTCAATTTTTGTTAAAATCAAACTTAGTTTAATTTTGGACCCTTTGGACAATTTGAAAACGGGACCAAAAATTAAGAACCTACATACACAGTTAGATTTGGCATATCAAAGAACCCCAATTATTCAATTTTTGATGAAATCAAACAAAGTTTAATTTTGGACCCGATTTGGACCAACTTGAAAACTGGGCCAATAATCAAAAATCTAAGTACATTTTTAAATTCAGCATATCAAAGAACCTCAATGATTCGATTTTTGTTAAAATCAAACTAAGTTTAATTTTGGACCCTTTGGACCTTAATGTAGACCAATTTGAAAACAGGACCAAAAATTAAGAATCTACATACACAGTTAGATTCTGCATATCAAAGAACCCCAATTATTCAATTTTGGACCCTTTGGGCTCCTTATTCCTAAACTGTTGGCACCAAAACTCCCAAAATCAAACCCAACCTTCCTTTTATGGTCATGAACCTTGTGTTTAAATTTCATAGATTTCTATTTACTTATACTAAAGTTATACTGCGAAAACCAAGAATAATGCTTATTTGGGCCCCTTTTTGGCCCCTAATTCCTAAACTGTTGGGACCTCAACTCCCAAAATCAATCCCACCCTTCCTTTTGTGGTCATAAACCTTGTGTTTAAATTTCATTGATTTCTATTAACGGTACTTATACTAAAGTTATTGTGCAAAAAAACAAGAATAATGCTTATTTGGGCCCTTTTTTTGCCCCTAATTCCTAAACTGTTGGAACCAAAACTCCCAAAATCAATCCCAACCTTCCTTTTGTGGTCATAAACCTTGTGTCAAAATTTCATAGATTTCTATTTACTTAAACTAAAGTTATAGTGCCAAAACCAAGAAAATGCTTATTTGGGCCCATTTTGGCCCCTAATTCCTAAAATGTTGAGACCAAAACTCCCAAAATAAATTCCAACCTTCCTTTTGTGGTCATAAACCTTGTGTTAAAATTTCATAGATTTCTATTCACTTTTACTATAGTTAGAGTGCAAAAACTAAAAGTATTCAGACGACGACGCCAACGTGATACCAATATACGACCAAACAATTTTCAATTTTTGCGGTCGTATAAAAACCCTATTTCCCTTATCAAACATAAACTAAAAGAACTAGCCAAGAAATTTGTTTTTGTCCCGGCTGATAAAGCTGCAAATAATATCATTATTATTTGACATAAATTTTATATTAAGGTTCTGCAAAAGGAAATCACGAATTCACCAACATTCCAACTGACTTCATTTTCAGAAAACCACATCTGTAACAAACACAAACTTTTAGCTACTTCTTTACAAGCAGAACCAAATACAATAAAAGTCTCAAATATGTACTGGCTTCCGAAGCTACACAAAAAACCTTACAAATATAGATTTATTTCATCTTCAAGCCATTGTTCCACTACTAAATTGTCTATTCTACTTACTAGTACACTTGGTACAATAAACTAGAGGCTCTAAAGAGCCTGTGTCGCTCACCTTGGTCTATGTGAATATTAAACAAAGGAAGCTTATGTAATGAACTTATAATGGCCCAGTAGTTTCAGTGGAAAATGTTAATAAAAATTTACAAATTTTATGAAAATTGTTAAAAATTGACTATAAAGGACAATAACTCCTTAGGGGGTCAATTGACCATTTTGGTCATGTTGAATTATTTGTAAATCTTACTTTGCTGAACATTATTGCTGTTTACAGTTTATCTCTATCTATGATAATATTCAAGATAATAACCAAAAACAGAAGATTTTTGTAAAAGTTAACGACGACTGACGCCGACGCAAAGTGATGGGACCAGGTGAGCTAAAAACCTGATAATAAATTGTTCAAATAAGGCCTTTGAAAATAGTGGAATCATTTACTTTTGGAGTGTCAAAAACTCGTTGGAAGTATTAGATAAATTGCATGCATATATTGGTGATTTTGAATCTGTTAAAAGTTTTGATTTTTCTACCCTATATATCACTTTGCCTCATATTCTTATTAAGAAAAAATTCACATCCCTAATTAACTGGGCATTTAAAAAGTCAGAATGCGAGTACATATGTTCAAACTCTTTTAGGTCATTTTTTAGTAGCAATAAACAAAAGAACTATGTCAATTGGGCATGCTTTGATACTATATATGCGCTTGAATTTTTACTTGATAACATCTTTGTTCCCTTTGGAGATCCCGTATATCGTCAAGTTATTGGAATTCTAATGGGGACTAACTGTGCACCACTTATTGCGGACCTGTTATTGTATTGTTATGAGTTACAATTTATGACTAAAATTAGCAAAGACCCATCGAAACAACATTTGATACAAAAATTTAACAATACTTTTAGATATTTGGATGATACAAAAATTTATGATAAAACAGATGATTTTTCATTTCCTATCGTTAATTATCCATTTTTAGATGGTGATGCCTTGTCACCATCTTATGGTGTTTATATATCTCAACCTGTACGATACGCTCGTGTATGTAACAACGTATTAGATTTTAGCGAGAGAAATTTATGTATTACTGAAAAATTATTACACCAGGGTTTTCGATATCACAAACTAGTCAAAACATTTACTAAATGTTATCATCGGTATAAGGAAATAATTCGTAAATATAACTCAACATGCAGATATCTTATAGGTTCAGGTATTTCACATCCAATCTTTTATGGTAATATTCTTTACAAAGCACAAAAATGTCAGTATTCACCTCAAAAGCTTACAAAACCTTTAAACAGACTTATTAAGAAGGGATACAGTTACGATACTGTTGTCAGGTCATTAAAGATTGCATATTTTGGCTTTAATATTGATTCACTTATAGGGTCTTTGCATCGGCACTAAACACATTTATTTAAAAAAACAGTTGTTGGCATGACACAGGTTATGTTCTTCTCATATATTTTATGATAGTATGATACTAAACCCCTAACAGGAAGGATTGTGCCTGATGTTCATATGATGAAGACATAATCTTTCAATCAGTTTAATTGAGGTCTGGAGCTGGCATGTCAGTTAACTGCTAGTAGTCTTGTTATTAATGTATTATTGTCATTTTATTTATTTTCTTTGGTTACATCTTCTGACATCGGACTCGGACTTCTCTTGAACTGAATTTTAATGTGTGTATTGTTATGCTTTTACTTTTCTACATTGGCTAGAGGTATAGGGGGAGGATTGAGATCTCATAAACATGTTCAACCCCACCGCAATTGTGTGCCTGTCCCAAGTCAGGAGCCTCTGGCCTTTGTTTGTCTTGTATGATTTTTAATTTTAGTTTCTTGTGTATAATTCCGAGTTTAGTATGACGTTCATTATCACGTACACATATTTTTAAGGGGCCAGCTGAAGGACACCTACGGGTGCGGGAGTTTCTCGCTACATAGGAGACCTATTGTTGTCGCTTTGACACATTCCCTATTTCCTTTCTCAATTTTAGATTGTTTGACCATCATAAGAAACAACTACTGTGAAAGTACTTTTATTCGTGGAGTACCAATTTTCATGGTTTTCGAGGATGACTTTATCCACGAATTTAAGTGTCCAACGAAATAAAACAACCATTGTCCAAATCAAGACATTGAAAGATCCCCATGTAGGTTTGACTACTGATATGATTTAGAGAATATAGTGGACAACGCCAAATCCGAGAATACTATAATAGTAGTAACAGGGAAAACGCACTATGAACTACAAATGCATACAGGCATGCAGGAATACCCATCTAATCTTTAATAACCTAAACGGCACAACTTTTGATCTTTCGATTTCTCATAAAAAATATTTTTGATGGATGAAAGTCAATTTCCCGGTGTTGATATACTAGTATGATAAAGTGTTCATTGTATATCCTCATAGTTCTCGTACATATGGAAAATAATAATTTCATGCTGGGCTTGATTTTGATACAAATTATTTGACAATTAAAGATACGTTAATAGCATTTGTTTACGTTACTGTTTTCTTTAGGTGACATGTTTATGACGTAATTAACACCTCTGTTGGTCTTTAATCTGTTGATAACTTTATCTTGGGTAAATTAGTGTTTACACAACGATTAACTTGGGTCAATGTTTACTTTGCAATTTCCTTCAATCCAGACCCTTACTTTCTAACGGCTTCAATTTTTCATTTTTTTTTTAGAAAACTAAATAAAATCCACGAATTTAAAAACCCACGAACATGTAAATATTGCCTAAACCATGAAAATTGATACCCACGAATTAAAGTACTTTCACAGTATATTAAGTTTCATGAAATTTGGATAAGCAGTTCTCAAGTTACGGTGCCACATGTGGACGCGGGACAGACAGACAGCCAGACAGACATTTGTAATTTTGACGGGCGTATAAAAATATATACAATGAAAAACTTACCTATTTGACCCTTTTTCTAAAATAAAAAATAAAAACAATAAATCAGATTTATATTTTATACTAAACCATGTATATATGAAACTATAGACATAATTTTGTTTTGCTCATCAATTAGGAAAGAAAGATTAGTTTCTACACTGACAAATCTTGCACAGATGATTCAACATATGATTTTTAAAACATAAAATGAGCTGTTTCATCTTTTATTTTTTTTTAACAAATCATGACCATCTGCAAGTCATCATTATACACTGGCATACCAAAATCAGTTCTCCTGAGTTGATTTACGGTTACAGAAGATCAGTTTTAAAGATGATAACAGATATGTTCATAATGATTTTGAATTATTTAACATTTTTGCAACAATCAGATTTTTGCTTTCTAGAATAGTATTTTAGATTTAACACAACTCGTATTTCACCCCTGTGCTAACTTTTTAAGCCATGATAGTTGTCCCAGTAGTTTCAGAGGCGGAAACGTTTAGTAAAAGCTAAAAGGTGAAGACAACTATTTGCTTTCAGCAGGACTGAATGTAGGTAGGAGCATAAAATCAGAAAATAAAGGAAATGTGATATTGAGATAACACAATATTTTGTTTATTGTAATCAAATAATGTTTGGAATTTACTTACATTAGTAACTGGGAGTTTGGTTTGCACATCAACTCCTACAAAGGCTGTAAATCTAGATATGATTTTGGCTGCTGTACTTATCATGATGATCTTCTTTTTAGTGTCATCTATAAAAATAGTGAAATCTTATAATAACACACATTTTCCCCCCAAATGATCAAGGACACATATCTGATCAAATTGTTGTCTAAATGTCACCTCCAAAACCTTATAAATTCAGACAGCAACTCTTGAGCATTAAATGTGAAAAGTGACTAAAAATAATCTGAAGTCTGTGGTAAGTGGTAATCATTAGATTTTAATTTCATGAAACATTATCTTTAATTTATGATGCAGAATACACACAAATTTGAACTCTGCAAAGGAACAATGATATGTGTCGAGCTAAAAATATTGAAATATTTCTGAAAATTATTACCTGATAATGGACCATTTTCTAGCTCTTTCATTTGGTGTTTTGCAGCCACACGATGAATAGGCAAATCTGGATGTAAATAAGATGACGCTTTGATATCCATAGTATGAGCAAGTTGTTTTCCCGAAATAAAACCTTTCAGAGTTACTGACCCTTCAACAGATTTCTGAAAAGAAATGCAATCAAGTTGAATCAAACAAACCAGAGGCTCTAAAGAGCCTGTGTCGCTCACCTTGGTATATGTGAATATTAAACAAAAGAAACAGATGGATTCATGACAAAATTGTGTTTTGGTGATGGTGATGTGTTTGTACATCTTACTTTACTGAACATTCTTGCTGCTTACAATTATCTCTATCTATAATGAACTTGGCCCAATGAAAATTGTTAAAAATTGACTATAAAGGACATTAACTCCTTAGGGGGTCAATTGACCATTTCAGTCATGTTGACTTATTTGTAAATCTTACTTTGCTGAACATTATTGCTTTTTACAGGTTATCTCTATCTATAATTTGACAATTTACGGCCAGATAGATCTTGACCAAATAAACAATTTTACCCTTCTTCAGATTTGTTCTAAATGCTTTGGTTTTTGAGTTATAAGCCAAAAACTGCATTTTACCCCTATGTTCTATTTTTAGCTGTGGTGGCCATCTTGGTTAAATGGCCGGGTCATTGGACACATTTTTCAAACTAGATACACCAATGATGATTGTGGACAAGTTTGGATTAATTTGGCCCAGTAGTTTCAGAGAAGATTTTTGTAAAAGATTACTAAGATTTAAGAAAAATGGTTAAAATTGACTATAAAGGGCAATAACTCCTAAAGGGTTCAACTGACCATTTCGGTCTCGTGACTTATTTGTAAATCTTACTTTGCTGACCATTTTGCTGTTTACAGTTTATCTCTATCTATAACCAGATGCTCCGCAGGGCGTAGCTTTATACGACTGCAGAGGTTGAACCCTGAACGGTTGGGGCAAGTATGGACACAACATTCAAGCTGGATTCAGCTCTAAATTTGGATTGTGATTAAATAGTTGACACAGCATTGGTTTCTGACACAGAATGAATGTGTTCTAATGAACTTAAAATTTTTGTTTTCTCTTAGAGCAATTCACTATGCTGTTGAATATTAATCCTCTCAAAAAAATGTTTGAAGAAATTTTCTTTTTTATTTATGAAATTTCAAATGAGAAAAATTGAACCCAATTTTTTTAATCACATCCCCCTTTCCCTTATTCCAAAACTAATCTCAATTAAAATTTCTAATGGAGTTTGCAACAATAACTACTCATTTAAATACATCATAAAATATTAAGATGTAAAAAAACTGCTTGTTATCACTGAATGGTAAAGATTATTTTAATTTATCAGTTGGCAGTAAAAAGTGAATATACATTGTATATGGTATATAACAAAGATTTAAGTTGATTCTGGACAAAGAAAGATAACTCCAATTAAAAAAAAATCTTGCTATAGCACAATATTTTGCAATTAGATATTTCTTGCTTACTATTCTGGACAAAGAAAGATAACTCTAATTAAAAAAAAATTTGTTATTTCACAATATTGTGCAATTAGATATTTCTTGCCATTGCGCAATACTGTGCAATTGAAAAGACTTGCTATTGCACAATACTTAATATAATAATTTTAGATCCTGATTTGGACCAACTTGAAAACTGGGCCCATAATAAAAAATCTAAGTACATTTTTGGATTCAGCATATCAAAGAACCCCAAGATTTCAATTTTTTTTTAAATCAGACTAAGTTTAATTTTGGACCCTTTGGACTTTAGTGTAGACCAATTTGAAGACAGGACCAAAAATGAAGAATCTACATACACAGTTAGATTTGGTATAACAAAGAACCCCATTTATTCAATTTTTGATGAAATCAAACAAAGTTTAATTTTGGACCCCGATTTGGACCAACTTGAAAACTGGGCCAATAATCAAGAATCTAAGTACATTTTTAGATTCAGCATATCAAAGAACCTAACTGATTCATTTTTTGTCAAAATCAAACTAAGTTTAATTTTGGACCCTTTGGACCTTAATGTAGACCAATTTGAAAACGGGACCAAAAGTTAAGAATCTACATACACAGTCATGACAGTTAGATTCGGCATATCAAAGAACCCCAATTATTCAATTTTGATGAAATCAAACAAAGTTTAATTTTGGACCCTTTGGGCCCCTTATTATGTTGGGACCAAAACTCCCAAAATCAATACCAACCTTCCTTTTATGGTCATAAACCTTGTGTTTAAATTTCATAGATTTCTATTTACTTATACTAACGTTATGGTGTGAAAACCAAGAAAAATGCTTATTTGGGTCCCTTTTTGGCCCCTAATTCCTAAACTGTTGTGACCTAAACTCCCAAAATCAATACCAACCTTCCTTTTGTAGTCATTAACATTGTGTTTAAATTTCATTGATTTCTATTTACTTAAACTAAAGTTATTGTGCGAAAACCAAGAATAATGCTTATTTGGGCCCTTTTTTGGCCCCCAATTCCTAAACTGTTGAAACCAAAACTCCCAAAATCAATCCCAACCGTTCTTTTGTGGTCATAAACCTTGTGTCAAAATTTCATAGATTTCTATTTACTTAAACTAAAGTTATAGTGCGAAAACCAAGAAAATGCTTATTTGGGCCCTTTTTGGCCCCTAATTCCTAAAATGTTTGGACCAAAACTCCCAAAATCAATACCAACCTTCCTTTTGTGGTCATAAACCTTGTGTTAAAATTTCATAGATTTCCATTCACTTTTACTAAAGTTAGAGTGCGAAAACTAAAAGTATTCGGACGACGACGACGACGACAACGTGATAGCAATATACGACGAAAATTTTTTCAAATTTTGCGGTCGTATAATAATATTCAAGATAATAACCAAAAACAGTAAAATTTCCATAAAATTACCAATTCAGGGGCAGCAACCCAACAACAGGTTGTCTGATTCATCTGAAAATTTCAGGGCAGATAGATTTTGACCTGATGAACGATTTAACCTCGTTAGATTTGCTCTAAATGCTTTGGTTTTTGAGTTATAAACCAAAAACTGCATTTTACCCCTATGTTCTATTTTTAGCCATGGCGGCCATCTTGGTTGGTTAGCCAGGTCATCGGACACATTTTTTAAAATAGATACCCCAATGATGATTGTGGACAAGTTTGGATTAATTTGGCCCAGTATTTTCAGAGAAGAAGATTTTTGTAAAAGATAACTAAGATTTACGAAAAATGGTTCAAAATTGACTATAAAGGGCAATAACTCCTAAAGGGGTCAACTGACCATTTCAGTCATGTTGACTTATTTGTAGATCTTACTTTGCTGAACATTATTGCTGTTTACAATTTATCTCTATCTATAATAATATTCAAGATAATAACCAAAAACAGCAAAATTTCCTCAAAATTACCAATTCAGGGGCAGCAACCCAACAACTGATTGACCTATTCATCTGAAAATTTCAGGGCAGATAGATCTTGACCTGATAAACATTTTTACTGCTGTCAGATTGCTCTAAATGCTTTGGTTTTTGAGTTATAAGCCAAAAACTGCATTTTACCCCTATGTTCTATTTTTAGCCATGGTGGCCATCTTGGTTGGTTGACCTGGTCACGCCACACATTTTTTTAACTAGATACCCCAATGATGATTATGGTCAAGTTTGGTTCAATTTGGCCCAGTAGTTTCAGAGGAGAAGATTTTTGTAAAAGTTAACGACGAGGGACGACGGACGCAAAGTGATGGGAAAAGCTCACTTGGCCCTTTGAGCCAGGTGAGCTAAAAAGTATATATGAAATATTAGACAGGTACTGATAAATAAAGTAAACTAAATTACAAAATTAGGACAATAATGTTTTGTATGAATATGGATATTGAAGATAAGATTTATATAAGTCTTCCAATTACATTATGAAGGCAGCCAAGCAGACATTCCAATATAAGAAGTTGATTTCTATACATGTTCAAACAAAAATCATATATTTAGAAGGAATTGTAAATATCTGTTTTAAAATGAAAAATACAAAAATGTATGGCTCTTTTCACATGCAATCTATTTATCTATAGTTAACTTTAGAAATATTGAATTAGTTGTATTATTAGAATTATAAATGTGAAATATATAATACTCTTGATATTCAATTTCTATTTGAAAAGTTCTAAATGGACTCACATTTTCATAAAAAAGAATTATGACATAAATTACACTAACAAATCAAAGTGCTTGAAAGCACTGAACGGTAAAGATTGCTTCAATTTATCAGTGGGAAGTAAAATTAAATATTGCATTGGTTGTTGTTAATTTAACAGCTATTCTGCTAATCAACCTCATGTACAAGCTCATTCAAAAAAGATTTAAACCAGATGCTCCGCAGGGCGCAGCTTTATACGACCGCAGAGGTTGAACCCTGAACGGTTGGGGCAAGTATGGACACAACATTCAAGCTGGATTCAGCTCTAAATTTGGATTGTGATTAAATAGTTGACACAGCATAGGTTTCTGACACAGAATGAATGTGGTCTAATGAACTTAAAAAAAATGTTTGCCTTTGAGCAATTCACTATGCTGTTGAATATTAATCCTCTCAAAAAAATGTTTGAAGAAATTTTCTTTTTATTTATGAAATCTGAAATGAAAAAAATTGACCCTCCAATTTTTTTTTCACATCCCCCTTTCCCTTATTTCAAAACTGATCTCAATTCAAATTTCTAATGAAGTTTGCAACAATAACTACTCATTTAAATACATCATAAAATATTAAAATGTAAAAAAAGTGCTTGTTATCACTGAATGGTAAAGATTGTTTTAATCTATCAGTTGGTAGTAAAAGTGAATATACATTGTATATTGTATAAAACAATGATTTAAGTTGATTCAACTACCATTCTGGACAAAGAAAGATAACTCCAATTGAAATCCAATTGGAATTTCTTGCTATTGCACAATATTGTGCAATTAGATATTTCTTGCTATTGTGCAATACTGTGCAATTGAAAATATTTGCTATTGCACAATACTGTGCAATTGAAGATTTCTTGCTATTGCACAATACTGTGCAATTGAAGATTTCTTGCTATTGCTGAATACTGTGCAATTGAAAATTTCTTGCTATTGCACAATACTTAATATAATAATTTTAGATCCTGATTTGGACCAACTTGAAAACTGGGCCCATAATCAAAAATCTAAGTACATGTTTAGATTCAGCATATCAAAGAGGCCCAAGAATTCAATTTTTGTTAAAATCAAACTTAGTTTAATTTTGGACCCTTTGGACGTTAATGTAAACCAATTTTAAAACGGGACCAAAAATTAAGAATCTACATATACAGTTAGATTTGGCATATCAAAGAACCCCAATTATTCAATTTTTGATGAAATCAAACAAAGTTTAATTTTGGACCCCGATTTGGACCAACTTGAAAACTGGGCCAATAATAAAAAATCTAAGTACATTTTTAGATTCAGCATATCAAAGAACCCCCAAGGATTCAATTTTTGTTAAAATCAAACTAAGTTTAATTTTGGACCCTTTGGACCTTAATGTAGACCAATTTGAAAACGGGACCAAAAATTAAGAATCTACATACACAGAACTGTTAGATTCGGCATATCAAAGAACCCCAATTATTCAATCAAACCTTATGTCAAAATTTCATAGATTTCTATTTACTTAAACTAAAGTTATAGTGCGAAAACCAAGAAAATGCTTATTTGGACCCTTTTTGGCCCCTAATTCCTAAAATGTTGGGACTAAAACTCCCAAAATCAATCCCAACCTTTCTTTTGTGGTCATAAACCTTGTGTTAAAATTTCATAGATTTCTATTCACTTTTACTAAATTTAGAGTGGGAAAAAAAAAAGTTATCGGACGACGACGACGACGCAGACGACGCAGACGACGACGCCAACGTGATAGCAATATACGACGAAAAAATTTTCAAATTTTGCGGTCGTATAAAAATTACTTGATGGAACATTAAAGGGGCACTAGCTACAAAATATATAAAAAATCTAAAGTTTGATTTTTTTCTGTTCAATCAATAATGAAAGTGAAATAGTGAAATAACAATTCGCTTTTTGCAGCCAAAAAGGTTCAATTTTGTCAAATTACGATAAGAAACATTGATAATAAGTTATTTTAAATTCTCCCTCACCCTGCTCGTCCGAATTTAAAGCATTTAATCTCTAAATTCAATAGGCTATAAACAAGACAAACACAGATATAGGATTAGTTGCTCGCAGTAAGATATAATTTTCTCTTGCGATACAATATTTTATTTTACTTTATTGTACATATTTCTTCGATTGAAACAATATATAAACACATGACATATAACATTGTTCCTCTTTCGCATCGTTTCTTTTCCCCCGGCTAATACCTCCAACACCTGTACGTACAATAAACATAGCAGCAACTGCACATATACCTATGTGACCAACTTCAATTCGACGTAACTGCGAGCACCTTTGATACTAATAAATTTAAATCCCAAACTTTATATAGAACCTTTAAACCCCATCCATAAAAACCGCCAAAACTTTCCTCGTGCCTCCTGCACCTAACATCAAACTTATAAATAGTACATACTGTTACAAAACCAGTATCCGAACTAGTTATACTAGTTCCCAACTATAAATAATACTACAAATAGCAAACGGGAAAAACCCTATTTCAAACGAAATAAAATACATCACTTGTAAGTGAATGAGTCGACCTCTTTAAATCCGTATTCATGTAAACTTCAATTTAACCCCTAGCTACAGATTGACAATGCATGCATTGTACGTGTACTGGTTATTTAAAGAAAAAGAATGTCAACAACGAAAGTGAAACTACGGTAAATCATTTGATTACTAATGCGATGCACATAAAATCATACTTATACGGTTAAAAGCAATGAGAAAAATCTATTTTTAATCTATAAAATAAAATCAAACAGACCTACAAAAATCCAATTGCACGTGTTGGTTTGATCTATTTATATCTTTATTTATGTTTACATCACTTATATGGTCATCTGAGGTCAAATCGATAGTTAATTAGATGGCATCTGGACTAAAATACACATGAAACGAACCTATATATTATCTACCCCATGCTTTGTAAACTGTTTATTTTAGACTTTTGATAGTTTGGATAAATGTTTTTCATTGTTATGAATCAAATATGAGAATTTGAGTCAAATCGGTGACCATGAATTTGACAGCTAGTGCCCCTTTAAGAAGTTGTGCGTTTTTTATATGCATAATAATTTTCACACACTTACTCAAACTTATGATATTGTTGATGCCAATACTATACATGTCATAAATGAATTTGTAACTTTTACCTGTTTTGAAAATTGTATATATATTTCATAACAATGTATGTTTGTCGGTTTGATATTTTGTAATTGTTTGTTATATTCAGTGGTTTATCTGGGTATTTTGGGAAAAAGGACACTGCATGGCCACTTTTGGGATTTTTTTTACGCGATTTATATAGAAATTGGGAAAACTACAAATAAACCAGAAGTCATTTTTAGTATGTATCATACTATAATTCATTAGAAATTATCTTTTTTTGTGAAAATAAAGAAAAACTACAATACATGATTCGTTGTCATTTATAATTTTATTTTTCTGTTCTTTTTGTTTTTAAATGTCTCAAGAAGGCGATCAAGCTTATCCTCTGACAACTCTAAAATTTCCCCCTTACTACTAAAGTCAGTACTACCAAACGGAAATAACTCACAATATTTGCAGACGTATCCCTCTAAGGATTCATTATAGTATAACCATTTATATGTCATTTCATACCTCCTTGCATCAAAAAGTCTTCTGTCTGATACATCATATACTTTTTATCATTAAGAGCCGTTTTACTGTCAGTACTACCCAACACAGTCATGACTTTACTACTACTAGGTTTCATTGTTGGTATTTCATTATTTAGTTTACAGATTTCAGTTTGAGTTTGGAATTTACAAGCTTGGTCCTCAGGTTGTATCAGTAGCGAATCGGTATTGGTAATTGACTTTGATCATCATTTGAAATTAAATAGTCATTGGAAGAAACATCAACAACATTGGTAATATTTTCAATTGATTCAGTCTCAGATAACGCTGCCTCTGACTCATTACATGCAGTTGCGGCATCGTCAATTACAGCTCTTGGTTTGAAAAAAGATAAGATTTTATGGGATTTGTTGCCGTCGGCGTTTTTCAATTTCTTCAAATAGTATTTACTATTGCGAGACGACATGTTTACAAAAGGAAAGAAGTTAAAAAATATTTTATTTTATTATTAAAATTAGGAGCTTCTTAAAGCGCACATGTGATAAGGATTTCCCGCTTTTTTTACCTTTTGAAGTGAAGAATGTAGTTTTGGAAAGGCTAAATTGCGGATTTCAATCCGGACTTTTCAAATATGAAATTTTGACTACGTTTTGGAATTTTTACACATGAAATTGGGAAAAATAATGGGGTTTTGCTATTGGGAATGGGTCCGAATACTGGACTCAGTGGAATGCTAGAAAAATCCATGATATTTCATTGTATTTCATGAGGGCCTCAAGGAAGATTAGCTTTATAGCTAACTGTGTAACCCTCTTTAAATAAAGAATTATTATTATTATATTATTATTATCATTATTATTATTCTAGCAAAGGAAGATAACTCAAATTTTTAAAGATGAGGTTAACAATGACATAATTTATATTTATAGTACAGATATTAGATTCCTGCACCTTGCAAAAGTTGTGTAATTTTCTTGACAAATGAAATATCATTTTGTGCCTTGAATATCTGAGCATATATTACCTCGATAAATTTCTGAAATATTCATGGATAGTAATACCAATGTGTTTTCAACTGATCGGGCGGAGCTTAGGTTTCAATTTGCATAAGGACAGTCTATTTGAAGAGGTGTGTGATAAGGACCTATCACCTATCAGTGTCACCAAAATATTATAGAATAACGTCATATGTAGATTTTGCAACTGCTGTCGTTATAGTTTACTTTCATACCCATAAATTCCAAAATGTGACAATTTATACATGTTTTTAAACAACATTTTTTCAAGAAAATTAAAGGATGCGTCTCATTCATTTTGCAAATACACATATAGTGTTTACATATTTTAACTAGATCAATGACAATAACTGGACACTACATTGATGATTTTATTCTAAAACACCTGTCTAAAGATGGAATAATGAGTGGTCTATAGTGAGCGAACTGGTTAAACTCTGCCCAGTCAAATGAAAAAAATCAAGTTATATGTATAGAATGTTATGATCAATGCACAATATTTTGTGTATCAAAAAAGGTAGTGATCAGCCTTGGAACATTTAGATATCAAGTCAGTCCCATAAGGTTTTGATTGTATTTTATGCAATCTTTACCTAAAAACCACCACTGATGAAGCTGAGATCATTGGACAAAATCACAAATGAAGAATGATTGATCAAGGCAAAAGTTCACAATATCCAGTGGTTCAATACAAAAAAAAAAACCAATTTGAAATCAAAATAGCACTGAGTCAATAATCATGCATATTTGATAGAATATTGCAGAAGTGGTGTAGTTTTCTTGGTTTTTCTAGTCTGGTCTGGTTAAATCCTTCAAAAAAATACCAGCTGTTAAAAAAATATATGCTTTACTAATTAGTCAATGATAATTACCGCTTTATTTGTATTCTGTAGAAGAGCAAAAATGGAAAGTCTATCTCCATTAAATACATTAGGTTGTTGTGAAGGGATGTTTGTAGCTGTGCATCCTTTAGGAAGATTCCATTCCAAAACAATATCTGCCAAACTGTCTTCCATTGAAAACTCTAAAGCTCTAATCACCTATAAAATAAAAGCAGCACTTTAAATTCTTTTGGGTCAGAAGTGCTTTTCTGGATTCACCCTCATCATTGATAATATACAATGCTGCAAATTCAGAAATTATTGTGTTCCTTTATTATTGATTTTTTTGAAGAAAGAACAAAAATGTAAGATTAATTATTGTTATTTCATGAAAATCTGCATACAGTTGTATGTATTTGACAGCAGAATGTGTAATTTTGTAATTAGGATGCTCATCACGTTGGATTATTCCCAATCATAATTTCTAAATTTACAGCATTCATATAGAAAGTAGCATGGTCAACTGAATTGATAATCATTGGCTTTTCAGTTCAAACAGTAACCAGATGCTCCTCAAAACGCAGCTTGATACGACCACATAGCATAGGTCAAATCCTGAAAAGTTGGGGCCAGTATGGACACAACATTCAAGCTTGATACAACTCTGAATTTAGATTGTGATTAAATAGTTGACTCAGAATAGGTTTCTGACACAGAATAAATGTGGTCTAAGAACTTAAAAAAAATAAAATTGAATTGGACATTTACCTATTATGGTCCAATATCCAAAATCTATATACATGGTTAGATTCAGCATATCAAAGAACCCCAAGAATTCAATTTTTGATTAAATCAAATAAAGTTCAATTTTGGACCCTTAAGAACTCAATGTGGACCAATTTGATAAAGGGGCCCAAATATCAAAAATCTAAATACATGGTTAGATTCAGCATATCAAAGAATCCCATATATTCAATGTTTGTTGAAATCAAACAAAGTTTAATTTTGGACCCTGATTTGGACCAACTTGAAAACTGGACCCATAATCCAAAATCTTAGTACATGTTTAAATTCAGCATATCAAAGAACCCCAAGAACTCAATTTTTGTTAAAATCAAATTTTAATTTTGGACCTTTTGGACCTTAATGTAGCTCAATTTGAAAACAGGTCCAAAAATTAGGAATCTGAATACACGGTTAGATTCGCCATATCAAAAAAAAAAACAATAATTCATTTTTTGATGAAATCAAACAAAGTTAAATTTTGGACCCTTTTGGCCCCTAATTCCTAAACTGTTAGAAAGGTTGGGATTAATTTTTATTTTTGGAATTTTGGTCCTAACAGTTTAGGAATTAGGGGCCAAAAGGGTCCAAAATTTAACTTTATTTGAATTCATCAAAAAATCAATACTCCAAAAATCAATCCCAACCTTCCATTTATGGTCATAAACCTTGTGTTAAAATTTCATATATTTCTATTTACGTATACTAAAGTTATTGTGCAAAAATCAAGAAAATTGCTTATTTGGACCCTTTTTTTGGCCCCTAATTCCTAAACTGTTGGAACCAAAACTCCTAAAATCAATCCCAACCTTCCATTTGTGGTCATAAACCTAGTGTTTAAATTTCATAGATTTCTATTTACTTATACTAAAGCTATTGTGCGAAAACCAAGAAAAATGCTTATTTGGGCACCATAATAGGTTTCCGACACAGAAAAACTGGTCTAAGAAATTGAATTGGTTATGTGATTTGAATTGATATTCATTTTTTTGCTTTTGTGCAATACACTATGGTGTTGCATATTGATCCCCCTTTATCTGCCCCAAAAAAAAAATATTTAAAGAAATTTTCTTTTAAATTTCTGAAACTTGAGAACAAATTGTCCTCCACCCCTCACCCCCCTTTTTCCATAATAAATTCTTTCCCTCAAGATATGGTCATGATCTCAATTCAAATTTACAATGGTTTTTGCAACCATAATAATTTAACCCATTTAAATACATCAAAAAACAAAATGACCTACATAATCACAGCTAAAATTAAATTACCTTGATTAGCGTTTTTAAAATAGTTACTCCTAAAAATGAATTGACAGCTAATCACCACAAAACAATATAACATTTCTTTATTATACATAATTTAAAAGCAGTGTAAAGAAGGTAATTCAAAATGTTGTGTTTGAATTACTTCCCTTACACTGCTTTTAAATTATGTTTAGTACTTAAGTCATTGTTCATTAACCTGGACACCCTTGTTTTCCCCCTTTTTTGCCCCTAATTCCTTAACGGTTTGAGCCATAACCCCCCCTCCCAGCCAATTTTTACCATCCCTTTGTAGTATGAAAATTTGTGGTCATAAACCTTGTGTTTAAATTTCATAGTTTTCTATTTAAGAAATGACTGTAATATTTTTTCTGTCTACGAAGAAATGACATAAAAATTTGGTGCAGTGAATTACGCGCGTAGCGGGTTATTTAACAGTGCGCACCACATTTTTTATGTTATTTCGAATAGACAGAAAAAATATTACAGTCATTTCTTATAATTTAATTCTAAATTCCATTTTAAGCCGTAGAAAACCATGAAAAAACGTTTATGACGTCACGGTCACATGACTAAATTATGTATATGGGCGGATAACAAAATAACGTCAGCCAATCAGAGGATGCGTTACATCCAAAATTAAATTATTTACTGATATTAAAGTTAATGTGCAAAAACCAAATGTCTTCGGGCGATGCGGACAACGACGACGTGATACAAATGTATGACCGCAAATTTTTTTGTTATGCAGTCGTATGAAACAATCGAAAAAAATGTATGCAAACTAATATTTTATGATCAGTTAAGTAAACAAAGCATAGGCAGTGGAACAAAACATTCATTTCGCTTGGCACTCCAACTTAAAATTAGTGTTTTTAAATGAAGCTATGAAATTTGAAAAGGGGGGATGGGGTTTGATTGATTTTCAATAATGAAATAACTTCTTGTTAAAACTGTTTTTAAACACCCTTTTTTTTTTTTATATAAGTGAGCACTATATGAATTAAAAGGAACCAATTATAAAAGTCCTCTACTCTTTCTGATTTTTGTTTCAGTACAGACTAATGACAAGTTATTGACGACATTCAAACCTTGGCTTTCATGTTGTCTTTTTCATCTTTGATAAATGTTGCTCTTCCTGCACCTGCTTTAGCTACATTTTTGATCAGACTTGTAGAAGCTCCATGACCAACACCAAATGTAAATACCCTGTAATAAATGGAATAAACTAATCTATTAATACAAGTCAATATCTTGTTCATGATTATAATTTTTTTTAAAGTAGAATTCCCATTAAAAGCAATGGCAGAAATTTACAATACCCTGCACAATACAATGAACAAAGCCTGAACCCTCACAAAAACCAAAGTGCATGTGAGCACTGTCAGTAAAGATTAAAACCTTTGACATGAATATATACAATAATTTTCATTTTACAAAGATTCAAAGACATCAGTTTTCCAATTTCCTGCTATGCTTTAATAGTGGCAGGAGCTAATAATGCCATAAAAACTGAATTAAATATATAGTTTATGAAATTATTCAAAATCATTTCAAAAGTTTATTTTAGAGAATTGACAAGTCTAAAGACTTTGATTTTTGAAATCATTATTTACCATATACATATGTAGCAAAATGAGTCACACCAATATATATTAAATGTTTTATTAACTTGTTTTGACAATACCCCACCTTGAATTATGAGAATTTTGTCCAACTAAATTTACAACAGCTTCAGTATTGCCAACTTCACCATCTGTCAACAGGAAAATCTGAAACAGAAATTATTTACTTTGAAATAGAAAATTACTAGATCTTGGAGAAATTTTATAACGAGGGGGGGGGCAGAGGGGTCTTGATCTTGAAATCCCGGGCTTAAAAACATGAAATCCTGAGGTCCTGAATTTAAAGAAATTTAAATCCTGACATCCTGAAATTCGAAAAAAAGAATTCCCAGGCTTAAGAACATGAAATCCTGAGGTCCTGAATTTAAAGAAATTTAAATCCTGACATCCTGAAATTCGAAAAAAAGAATACCCGGATCCCAAAGTCCAGAGCTTATAAACACTTGATCCCAATGTTACACAATAGAGCTAAGGGACGACATCAAAAGTTCAATGAAGGATAAAAAACTTAATTCACACAGTTTTTTCAATGACCTAACTTAATTTGGGAAAAATTGATTGACCAATATGGATGTATGTAAAAATCAATGTCAGATAAACAAAACTTGCAGCAGTTTAACTCCCCCCAACCCCCAAACTATTTGATTTAAGTTTTTATCATACATTGATCTTTTAATGTCGTCCCTAAGGGCAACTAAAGCTTATTAGTAGATAAGTTTGCTGAAAAAAATAGGGAGGGTGGGAGGATTTTATTTTTTTTAAATCTTTATTTCCTCCAATACACTTTGGTAATGTGTTATTAATATGCAAGGGTATTAATAAATATCATATAACGTAAATATAATGAATTCAGTATACTTTAAATCTAAAATGAATATTTCCTATTGGCAACCACTGTTCTTATTGCCTTAGAAACCTTTTTTTTTTTAATAAATAGCCAAAATGAGAAGAAATGCTTTTTTTTAGGACTTCATACATTTTTGTAGACAAGTGTTTCTTCTGCTTTCTAATCCATGGTTTATAATGCCCGTAATATGATGCATGTGCATTTGTATTATAAGTACAGGGTAAAATGAAAACTCAAACTGTGTTGAAAATACTAGGGTTGATGTTTGTATTCTTCTGTGTGGTGCAAATATAAGTTTATAATCGATCAGTAATTATAAACATGCATTACTTAAAAGAAGTTTTTTAATGACTTTTCTGGTTAGCTGGGGAGAGAGGATGTTTGATCTTTGTCAAACAAAAATGCCAGTTTTGTTGTATATCTTGTTATAAGTTGGTCGATTTTTTGTAATCAATGTATGGTCTTTTGTAACAGACTGAAACCTTGCAACATAAGGTACCTGCATGCAAGGTAACTTCTGATAACAATCCCTTTCTAAAAAACTGCTACTTTTGTGGAAGGCTAGACAAAAAATGAATTTTGAAACAGGATGTTTTGAATCAAATGAAATTATCTGTTTGGTTAAAGGAAACAGAAATGAACAAAATCCAGAAATCCTAAATTTTTCTGGCAGGAAGATTTCAGAGGGGTGCTTGGATGAAAATCAATTACTGTGGATTCACAATTATTCGTTGGATACTAACTTTCTTGAGTACAGTTGAACCAAGAAGTCAAATGTTCAATGAATTACAAATTTCATATAGTCTTTGTATACAGAGATTGCTTAACCATGAAATTAAATATTCAAGAAGATGCAAGTTTTCCTCAATCCACAAAAGTTGATACCAACAAAAATAAATAAATCCACAGTAATTAATTTATATTTACTTATGAAGATAACATGTGTATTTTTGGAAGAATTATATAGATGGTATATCAATAGCTAGCAATCTAAAAGAACTGTAGAAAATTCAGGCATTTTGTATTTTTTTTTAATTGTTCCTATTTCTTTCTAAATACCTGTCTTGGATAGTGTTTATTATTCTCCATGCTATAGATTGCTGATAATGGAGATAGAATATCTGTTCCACCCATGTTGGCCATCATTTCATTTTGATGATGTTTTGCAGCAGCAAGACTTTCCTCATTATATTGCTGACTTCTGAAAAACATATAATGAACATTTTGGTGACTTTATAACAAAATTGCCATGGATTGGATGCATGCTGATTTTCAAATTGGTTTTTAAGTATTGCTAGAAAGAATCTCAATAGATATAAGGAGAAATTTTGATGTCAATAGCTTACAATGATGATCATACTGCCATTCCAACTAATGACATATTTACTGCTGAAAATTGGTATCCAACAAATATTAATGAATCCATAGCATTTTTCATTTCAAAAATGCATAATTTTTGCTAAACTACCCAAGAAAATATTGAATGTAAAATTGAGAATGGAAATGGGGAATGTGCCAAAGAGACAACAACCCCACCATAGAAAAAAACAACAGCAGAAGGTCACCAACAGGTCTTCAATGTAGCGAGAAATTCCCGCACCCGGAGGCGTCCTTCAACTGGCCCCTAAACAAATATATACTAGTTCAGTGATAATGAACGCCATACTAATTTCCAAATTGTACACAAGAAACTAAAATTAGAATAATACAAGACTAACAAAGGCCAGAGGCTCCTGACTTGGGACAGACGCAAAAATGTGCACATATTTTACAACTTATCATTTATTGCTGATACAAACCTTTGAAACAGGTTTCACTCTTATAGGTATTTAGTAGGGGAAGGCAATACCCTATCTCAAATTAATTTGTAATGTTCTATGAACAATTTAACATCAAACATTAAAGGTAGTTCAATACCTACCTGTCAAATAAAAAACTGTAATTATTTCCAAATGACACAATATTGAAAAGACATCCAACAGGTAAACTCTTCAAGAAAAGGAGTAGAGCTGCTTTAGATTTCTCCATTCTATCTCCATTCATACTACCTGTATAGGTAAATGTAGAAATTATAACAATATCAACAATGATGAAATCAAACAAAAGTTTAATTGTGGACTTTTAGACTTCAATGTTGACCATTTTATAAATGTAGACCAAATCCAAAATCTGAATACATGTTTAGATTCAGCATACTAAAGAATTCAAAAGTATTCAAGACTTTGAATTAAACAAAATTGAAATATGTCAATAGACAATCTATAGAAAGTATTTGTAAACTACCGGTACTGTTTTAGCACCTTTTTCCTAAATGGTTGGGGCCACTACCCCCAAAATCAATCCCAACCTTCCATTCATGGTAATGGAACCTTGTGGTACAATATCATACAGATCAACAGACTTATACTCAAGTTATAATTCAGAAATATAAAAATCCAAGTTTTTTTGCCTATAATACTGAAATGAATTAGGCTATAACATCCAAAATCAATCCCAAACCTTCCTTTTGAGGTATGTAATATTGTGATCTCTACACTTATAGACAAGTTATTGTCCCTGAAACAAGAAAAATGCTTGCTGTTGAAACATGAAAATCAGAGTTTCTTCGCCTCTGATTCCTAAACAGTTAGGACTATAACCCCAAAAACCAAACCCAAACTTTCTTTTGTTGTATTCAATCTTATAGTAAAATTTGATAGCAATTCATACTCTTATACTCAGGTTATTGTCTGGAAACCAATGTCTTAGGATGACAACAGCATTGACAATGTTATAACATTATACGACATAAATATTGGTTGCAACAGTATTACCTGATCTGTCCATAACAAAGATAAATTCTCTTTTAACATTTCCACAATGATTCTTCAAATCTGGTATAAAATTCAACATCAAAACGTCTTCTTTTAATAATCCATCTGAAAAACAGTGGCATAACCAGAAAACAATCCATAAAGTTATTATAATTATTATTCTGCCTCAATTCGATCAATGTGTGTATGTGTGTTTACAGTGCAATGAGGGTTTAACTCTAGGATTATGTTTCATAGTACAAAATAATAGAATCCTTCATCTGAGACACCTTTGTACTTGTTTTTGTAATTTCCATAGAAACAAGACTACAAAAGTCAGTGCAAGAGTTGTCAATCAAATATTCTTTTTGAATCAAAGGCTTAATTGATAGTTGTTATTATATCACATTGTTATTGTCTCTTGTATTTTTGACCTTGATGCTACAGCACTTTTTTGTATTGTTTTTCTAGGCCTCAGTGACAAAGTGGTCTAAGTAGTTCTACTACTGTAATCACTAGCCAGTCAACACTGAGGCTGTGAGTTCAACCCTGCTCATGCAGGTGCACTTAAGGTTCATCATAACCTTTTGGCTAAAATGGCCGTATTTACACCCCAAATTTACTCTGAGTACAGACTAACCTATACACCTGCAACAGATTTAAGGGATGGCAGGAACTAGATATCTAAATTTTAAATGCATTTTATGTTTCAGAAAATTATAAACTTTTCTAGATTTTGCTATCCATTTTTTTCGTTCCTGCAGAAGGTGCAAAAATTAACTAAGTAGTGAAAACGATTGAGAAGCTCCCCTCATATAATCAATGCTGTGAGTAGTATTGATTTAAATGGACAATAGATGGACAATAGACACCTGTAAACAATAGGTGATTTAACAGGTTTAAACTGTGTAACTGAGTGGACCATATCAAATGAAACTCGGGTGTTTGTTTATTTTGCTATCTTCTGCAGACTGGAAAAAAATGAACATCAAAATCCAGGTAAGTTTTTAATTTTTTGAAACGTAGACTTCATATAACTTTTATATATCTAGTTCCTGCCATGCCTTAAAACTTTCCTGGATGTACAAGGTTGTCTTTACACATAGTAATTTTGGAGGTGTAAACACGGCCATATTTTTCAATTCCTTATGATGAACCTTAACTCTAATCTTACTTGACTATAGGATTGTCAGTTTTCCTATTGAAGGTATATGTAATACTTTTGGATTTTCCCATGGCCTAAAATGACCTAACATACCTTCTCTTTAAGTAAAATATTGTGGAGATGATGGTTAGAAGGCCTTTAATCTCTTTTTTACTCAGCACAATTTAAAACTTCAGCTTCACTGGACATTAGATACAGCAACAGGTATTTTACACAATGTATTTTGCTTGATGCAGTAAAAAGCTTGAATATTGATATCAATCTAAGAGTTAAATTGAGGTGGGTTTTTTCAGTTTCATGCAGCTTTAAACTTTACATTTGTGCATAACATACACATTCTATAATAGACTCAACATAAAATGGGTTGTCAGATAAAATTGTTTCATTGGTACCAAGTGTTTACCTTCCTTGGACTTCAGTGATATTCACAATTCCAGAAATATCTGTATATAACAATAACTCAAGAAATATCTGTATAACAATAACTTATGACTTTTAATGTGTTTTATGTCTTAGTCTTAAGTTATGAGAATCAAATTTAGAGCCTTTGAATAAAGATCATGATTAAACTCATTTCATTAACAATTTAATTATTTTTTCCATAAAATAACATAAATTCCAAGGTTAAAATTATTTTCTTACCTTTATTACGATCACCAACTTCCAATATTGCTTCTGGCTTAGAAACATCATCATACGACACAAAAAATTCCAAATCTCTGTTTTGATGACCTATGTCCTTTAACTTTATCTGAAATATTTAATACATGCATTTTAACCAAGTTGTTTATCAATTAAGCATCTTTAAGATTATAACATCATGAGTCAATGATTGCTGTGTTACATATTTGTTTTCTGTATTTTTTTGTACATTAATTAGGCCATTAGTTTCTTTGTTAGAATTGTTTTCTGTTTGTCATTTTGGGGCCTTTTATAGCTGACTATGCAGTATGGACTTCACTCATTGTTAAGGGCCATAAGGTGACCTATAGGTGTCTATTTCTGTGTCAATTGGTCTCTTGTGTAGAGTTGCCTCATTTGCAATCATATCACATCTTCTCTTTATGCTCAAGCAACTAAATATGGGGGGATATTGTTTTACCCTTGTCCATCCATTCCTGTCCCTCCTTCCTATTATGGGTATATAGTTATTCTGCATAACTCCTCCTACATTTAAGTCCTAGGAAGTTTTCACTTTACTGTCTGTTTGTACATATATTGAAGATATGCATGTGGTCAGGGTTTTGATATTTATCAATATTTGCTCTTTTGGGAGATAGTTGAACTTTGTCTTTTAATGGAGTATTTACTTGCATAAGAGGAGCGTGCTGCCATGCTCAACTTATGCATTTTAAAATAACACTTTGCATCTGAGGGGGCATCAATTGTGTCTCCCAGACACAATAATATCTCAAAGAAAGTCCTACATTGACTTTGTTACAATACAGTTACTTCAGAGTGGAGTCAGGAGCATCACTGAAGAAAAGAAAAATCCAGCATTTTTTTTCATTTTTAAAGGGGCATAACTCTAGAATGGTAAAATTGATTTGCCACCAAAATTCGAAATGATCTGTGTTTTGTGGTAACAACTTCACTCAAAGCTAAACAAAAAGCAACGTCATTTAAATCTATGCCTACCTCTGCTGAATGTTTATCATCAGATACTTGTAACTGTAAATCATCTCTATAAGTGCTAACAGATTTGATTTTGTGATGACCCTTTACTGATGCAGTGAATCCTAACTTTACAGGTTTTATTGAGTTCCGTGTATCTCCTGCATCTCCAGCTAAAAGAAAATAATAAATGCTATTTGTTAAATGCATTATTTAAAAGTTGTTGGAGTAAATTCAAACTTAAATAATACAGAAGCAAAATGGTGGTACATGATATTTTGCAATCTTTATGGATGTGTAGCCTAAGAAACACGATTTATGTGTCAAGTAAAAACAAGACTTTATAGTCTACTGACAATCTACAAGTATATCAAATGGTGGGGGTGAATAACCAAGTCTGTCTAAGCTTCAGTCTTTCAATTGTCGCTTAAGTTTGACATATGACCTAGCGCCCTATATGGGTGATTTTATTTATTTCATGGTGAATTAGCTTATCAATTTCAGCAGAAGTACAAGAGGCTGTCACAACGACAGCAAACCGGATTTATTAACATTTATTTGTGTCCTGGCAATATCACAAGAACCATTACTGATGAATGGTGAAAGTGAAAATCGTCAATATCAAATTTGACCTCCATTTTGTCATCAGTATCAACATATTAAAATTTGAAAAGCTTAGATTGAATGGTTCATGAGTAAATGCAACAATGTGAATGGAAACGCCATTTTATGATCTTTCAAGAACCATAACTCCTGAACGGTAAAAGTCAAAATCGTCATTATTGAACTTGACCTCTATTTTGTCATCAGTAACAACATATTAAAATTTCCAAAGCTTTGGTTGAATGGTTGATGAGAAAATGCACGGACACGACGGGAAACGCCATTTTTCAATCTTTCAAGAACCATAACTCCTGAACGGTAAAAGTCAAAATCGTCATTATTGAACTTGACCTCCATTTTGTCATCAGTAACAGTATATTAAAATTTGGGAAGCTTTGGTAGAACAGTTCATGCATAAATGCACTGACACGACTGGAAACTCCATTTTTCAATCTTTCAAGAACCATAACTCCTGAACGGTAAAAGTCAAAATCGTCATTATTGAACTTGACCTCCATTCTGTCATTAGTAACAACATATTAAAATTTGGGAAGCTTTGGTAGAACAGTTCATGCGTAAATGCACGGACACGACTGGAAACTTCATTTTTTAATCTTTCAAGAACCATAACTCCTCAACAGTAAAAGTCAAAATCGCCATTATTTAACTTGACCTTCGTATAGTTGTCAGTAATAACATATTAAAATTTTAAAAGCTTTGGTTGAACGGTTCATAAGTTAATGCACGGACAACATTTGATTTCGCCCGCCCGACGTACATCCCCAAATCAATAACCGACATTTTTGTCACAAAAATCCGGTTATAAATGATTGGTTCATAAAAAAACATCCAGAAAACAAAAGTTTTGGAAAGATTAGTCTTATAATAGCTGCCTTGATCTTGAACTTGACTTGCTGACCAAAAACTTTTGAACCCAGTTTGGCAAAAATTGGACAAGAGAGACATTATCTAGAGATCAAATTATTTTTTGATTACAGTACTATTAATAGCTGCTGAGAAATTGACCTTAGACCTATTGATCCCAAAATCAATATGGGTGTTTTTCTGGTTTCTATTGGGCATTATCAATTCAATGAGGTTGTTACTGTTGTATTAACTATTGTGGTTTCATTTTTTTCTGTAAGTACCAAATTTTGTGGATTAAAGAAGACTTGCATGTTTATGGAAATTTAGTTTCGTGGTTGTGCTGAATTCTGCATACAAGGCTATGGAAAATTTGTTATTCATTGAACATTTAATTTCATGGATCACCTGTTAACAACGAAATCCACGAAAAATATAGTATCCAACAAATAATAATGATTCCACAGTATGATGTCATTGCAGTAAGTCCAGAAAAAACAGTCCATTCTTACTTCATATGATGTCAGACTGGACTGATTTTAGAAACAAATAACGATTTGAAAGCAGAAGTTTATTTGAGTTCAACACATGTTATAACAATCATTCATAAATAAACATCATTTATATCTATTAAATACTAGGTTATTAAAACAGGTTGATACCAATCTGTTCAGACAAATACTCAGTACCATTTCTATGGGTCTTTAAACTAATTATTTTTGTTAATGTTAAGAATATTGTTAAATGTACACCTAAATTGCAAACCTGTGAATTTTCCTTTTTTTTCCCTACAAGATAAATGATATCGTTTTTTTATAAATTATTTGAGCTTGTATAGACTGACCTGATGAATATCTAGTATTCAAAACATATGGCAATTCAAAAATCAGATCCCCATCTGGTTGAACAGTTAACTCTACAACATATGCCATGGTCAATACAGCTGTTTCCCCAGCATCCAAGTTACCAAGCCTACACACAAAAATATCTCCAGCATATTTACTCTCCGATAGAAAGAACGCAGCCTGACCAGTAGATGTAGCTTCTTCAAAGGTTATCTTAGCCTAAAATAAACAAATACTGTATGTAATGCCTAAATTATCCATAACTTTATTATTTGACAAGGTGATAACAATTATAATTATACAATGACTGTCGTCTGATTTTTCAGCTGCAGTTTTTTGTTACATTTAAATACTATTGAAATAGTTTTTTTTTGTATTTTCAGCAGCATAATAGTATAAAATATCAAAGTCATAACATGAACAATACTCACTTGATCTGAATGTATGCACCGCTTGCTTATATAGATATTATAAAAGGACATCACTCCAGAACAGTAAAACTTTAAGTGAGGCCACCCAAATTCAAACTTGATCTCTGTTTTGTGGTAATAAGCATTGCGTATAAGTTTCTACACAGAGTGGTAAAGGCACACTAAAGTTAGAGAACAGAAACAAAGAACCCTTCCATTTATAAATGGGCATAACTCTAGAATGGTAAAAATTACACCATCCAAATTCAAACTTTATCTGTGGTTTTTGGTTATAACATTATGTGTAAGTTTGCAGAGGTAAAATAGCAACGAGTAGAAATCTATATATCAATTTGGTTTAAATATTAATCTTCTGTTAAGATGTTTGTAAAACTGTGCTATGATATTTTTGTTTATCAATAATAGGAATAATCCCATGTCATAGAATGTATTTCTGAAAGCTGGGAAAATATTTCAATTTTTATTAAATAAACTCATCATAGATACCAGGACTGAAATTTCATATTTACACCAGACGTGCTTTTCGTCTAGAAAAGACTCATCAATGACATCGAATAAAAAAATGTTGAATAGGCCAAATAAAGTACGAAGTTGAAGAGCATAGAGGACCAAAAATTCCTAGAAGTTTTGCCAAATACAGCTAAGGTAATCTATTCCTGAAGTAGAAAAGCCTTAGTATTTCAAAAATTCTAAATTTTGTTAACAGTTAATGTATAATTATGAACATATCAATGATAACTCAAGTCAACACAGAAGTGCTGACTACTGGGCTGGTGATACCCTCGGGGAAATAAATCTTCACCAGCAGTGGCATCGACCCAGTGGTTGTAAATAAACTCATCATAGATACCAGGACTGATATTTTTCCTATGAACAGATGAAATATTTATGAATGGTAGGGATTTTGAACCAAAAAAATACATGAATAGGGGGTGTCTTTAAAAAGCCAAAAGTCTGTACCCAAATAAATATGTTGACACCCCAACTGTGGTTTGTCTGTGTTCTTTTTTTTTTCTTTGGCCATGATGTTTTATGTCTTTCCCCTTTAAAACCTAATGTCATTAGTAGATTGAATTTAATTGTGGTCATGAAATATTATGACACTGTCACACATACTTTTATAGAAGACTTCTTTGAACCCTTTTGACGTCATCCGGTTCAATACAAACTTGGCTCTTTTTATTTGATTACCAGACCAAATTATTCATGATTATTTGATTATCTAGGACTGTATTTTTGATTATTTGATTATCTTCTTTAAAGAAAATAATTAATAATTATTATTTATGTGATTATATTGGCAAAACAAATTGTTATTATACGAATCTTTTACACTCCCCTGAATGGCCTGAATTAACTTTCACAATTATGGGAGAAACTTTAGATTTTTAAAATCTTACCTGTTGCTTTTCTTGACATTCTGCTACAATATGTCTGCCATTAATATCTGCTTCAAACTTATACACAGCTGACATGTCGTCAATAGGGAAGACATAACGTGTCTCGATAGATTCTGTGCTGTTGTTAACATAGGTCAATTTAGATTCAACATTGGCAATGAATCCTTGGATTGTCACATGTGTCTTTGATTCTGTTAACGACACTGGAAAGACAAAATGAATCTACAATCTAATGAATCAATTTGTCAGTACTTTACCCATATAATTCAAGATTCAATATCAGTAGAGGGGAGGGGTACAGTTAACAAGTGACTATACAAATTTGAACAGAAAATGCATTAACTTAAAATAAATTAAGTGGAACAGACGAATATATTGAAATTATAAAGAAACTTAAGGTTCAAAATTTAAACAAATAATAGTTAGAATGTGTCTAGAAACACAAATGTCCTTGATCAAGCTTTGCAATTTTCCAAGTTTAAAAGGGGCATAACTCTAGAAAGGTAAATAACTCACAACCAAATTATTACTGTCTGCATAATGTGGCTCTTGGCATTTTGTATGAGTTTCATAAAATTTGGATGAGGAAAACTTAAGCTCAAGTTGGTGAAACAAAAAAAATACAATTTTCCAAGTTATAATTATATAAAAGAGCACAACTCTAGCAAGGCATGTGACTTACTACCCAAATTTCTAACTCTGTCTGCTAGTTTTCGTTCTTAGCATTGTGCAGGAGTTGCATAACTTACCGTAAGGTTTCTACTCCCTCAGTCAAAATTGACCGTAGATTGAATTGGCAATTATGTATACATGTATGGTCATATAGCTCTTCAAATGTTTCAATTCTACATCGTTGGCTTTCAAATAAAGCATTCCTGATGAAAGTTATTCAGAAAAGCGTGTCAGACACATGAAATTAATGAAACAATAACTTACAAATTAGAGTAAATTACTCATTCAATAGTCGTTAGCAGGGTGGAGAACACATAATTTTTTGAATGTTCAAAAGGACAAATGAATTAAGACTTTTGATTGTTTTCATTGTGTTGTGAGGATTGGGGTTAAGACAATTGGATATATCCATCATCATCTGTAAGACAGAACTTCCCGTCAACAAACTTGTGTCATTTAATCTTTCACAAGAATAACTTCAACTTTACCCCTAAGAACTCTTGGTTTACCGTTAATAGCTTTCTTGTATTTAAACATCAACCATAGATGTATGACAGAGTTAAAATGACTTTCAGATGTGTTTAGGTTTTTAATGCTAATGTTTGCGACTCAAAGAATTTATTATAAATTATGTTTTATATTATATATTCTACTTGGACAATAAGTTAATATATATCTAATTGATAATGGACATTTTATAGTCAAAGTGACAATAATGCCTCAGGGCTTAATCATTTATCCTTCTTAAATTAGAGACATTGCTAAAAGAGTTGTATTAATTATTTATCTTTCTTTATCTGGATAATAACTTGTTTATATTTGTCAACACATTATGTAATAATTGATCTTAGCTTATTGTTTAATTCTCATATAAATATATTGTACTATTTTGTGAAAGACAGAAGTTTGGAAGTCACAGGCTTGGTGACAAGTGACAAGTTCCAGTCTTGGAAATAAATTATATACTAAGTGGAATTAATCTTCTGTGTATTACTGCTAGTTTATGGTGCATGGTTATTTAGGTTTAACATTTAGTTGTGACCGAATCCTCATATCAGTCTCCTAGTTTTAGACTGTGGATTTCTTGGATACAGATTATGCCTCTGCAATATGAACTTCATATTTTTAGTCAAAGTTTGGATGAAATACAAACCAGGTTTTTGTCCTGACACCAGACCATACTTCTTTCCAGTGTCTGTTTTGATGCGACTGGCCATATCTAATTCTTATATACTGATGAACTGTATGCAAGGTCAGGAAAAGAGTTGTATCCTGAAAAAAAATATTTAAAATAGCCATTTTACTCAATACATGCAATTAAGGAAAGATGAAAAAGCTTATGAACATGTCCAAAAGATCAATAGCACATGTTTCAGGGAAAATGAAATAGGAAAAAGACTTGTCTTCTGAAGTTGTAGAAGAATCATATAATGGCAGTTCACAATATAATGCTTAAATGATTTAAATTACACTTACAGAAGGAAATGAACAGTTGTATTTATACAATCTTCTCTCTGCACATGTTTAATAGGGATTGTCTCATTTTAAAAACAGTTTCTGCAAGGAACTATACAAGGAACTGCACATGCAGAGTTTCAAAATTTGAACAAATAATAGGCAGAATGTGTCTAGGAACATAAATGTCCTTGATCAATCTTTGCAATTTTCCAAGTTTAAAAGGGGCATAATTCTAGAAAGGTAAATAACTCACAACCAAATTCTTACTGTCTGCTTTATGTGGCTCTTGGCATTTTCTATGAGTTTATAAAATTTGGATGAGGATAACTTAAGCTTAAGTTGATGAAACAAAAAAAATGCAATTTTCCCAGTTACAAAAGGGCACAACTCTAGCAAGGCATGTGACTAACTACCCAAAGGAGTAGGTCCGGTAAGGACTCATTTTGGCCTCAAATTTCAGTTTCATCTGACGAAAGATTTTGACCACTTTTTAAAGACTCAAGTGTCTATTTCACTTGATTTAATTAGTATAAGTGAAAGATTTTAACTGATTTAGTCATTAAAAACGATCCGATTCGAGCTCAAATATGAAAAATCTCTCAAATATGCCAAAAAACGTCACTTTTCAGATGGTTTTTGTCAAAAATGAAAGTGGCCGCATCCGTGTTCATCCACAACCTTTATATATGTTATGTATTATCATAAAATACAACTTACATTTCAATATTAAGGATGAACACGAATGCGGCCACTTTCGTTTTACAAGGAAACCGTCTAAAATTTAACTAAAATGATAGAATTTTGAAGATTTCAGTAATTTAGCATGACTTAATGGTGCTACAACCCGATATATGTGCATTGTATTGTCAAAAACAGCCCATATTTATGTAGCAGAATCATTCAACTGTCCAATAAATAACTAAAAGTTTACATTTTAACAATTTTGTAAAACTGTTATATTTTGGGGCCAAAAAGGGGTCTTACCGGACCTACTCCTTTCTAACTCTGTCTGCTAGTTTTTGTTCTTAGCATTGTGCAGGAGTTGCATAACATTTTGATAAAATAAATGGGGAATTGGTCAATGGGACATAGATAATACCACTGCTTGCATATCATATAAAGTTATAAAGGGACATAACTGAAGAATGGTTAAAGTGATCCTATCCAAATTTGTACTGATCTGAGTTTTGTGGTTATACATATTGTGTATCAGTTTCATAAAATTTGTTTGAGGCAAGCTAAAGTTAGAGAACCGAAACAAAAAAATTAAGTAATCTTATCATTTATAAAGTAAAAGTGACACGACCATAATTAAAACTTGATATGTATTTTTGGTAATAGCATTGTGTTTCATAACATTTGGTTGAGGCAAACTAAAGAACAGAAAAGAAAAAAGCTGAATTTTTCCATTTGTAAAGGGACATAAATCTAGAATGATAAGTGACGCCACCAAAATTGATGCTTGATCTGTGTTTTGTGGTTATAAGCATTGTGTATAAGATTCATAATATTTATGACCCAACATAAGTGACTTCCATTTATATTAATCATTATTTAGATTAAGAGATTGTCAGTTGCTCGATCGTAATACTAAATTTTCAGGTAAGTGAATAGACAGTACTGCGGAAATATCTCGATAATTACAAGAAATTATATTTGGTGACACATCTCCATTTAAAGGGAGTGTACCAAAAATTAACATTTAGGTAATTTGTCAAGATTTTTCACCTTTATTTGTCTTGCAGATGACTCTTCATAGGCTATTTAAAAAAAAAAATCTGACACATTCCTACAACATAGAAGGCATCACAGAAAAAATAAGATAAATAGCCTTTCAAGACGTCATAATTATTTGGACTAATCTTGCAGGTACCCCAATTATCGTTGTGTCATATGTTTTCGTATCATCCATATTTCATCGGTTTCGATTGCACACGCATATATTGTGACATGTTTCTATATTTGGAACAACAACCACACTACAACTTGACATTTTTAAAACATATTCAAAATGGCTTTAAAAGACGTTAGAACAAATTTAATAAAACTGACCTGTTTCAGCCATTTTTTTTTTATGTCAAAAATATGCATCACTAGAATAGTCGTTGAGAAAAATTCTGAAGGGTTAAATGAAGTATAGCTTTGTCGTTTGTCTGTCAGACACCGGATCTTCAAGACATGTTACTGACATGTGGTTTTTTTTGGTAGTTTTTATTACAAACCAGTGAGTTAAAATTAACTGAGTTCTTATCAAAAATGGTTGTTCAAACTCCGTTTATCATTCAATATTCAATTGACAATTTTTTTTATACAACCTTTAAACATATAGATGAAAACAGTCTTATATCTTTTAACATTTAATCAAAATATTTGAAAACTGCATTTAAATTAAAAAAATAAGGTCTTTAGTAGAAACCCAGTGCCAATCGAAAAATAATCAAAATGTTAAAATTTCAACACATGAAACAACAACCAAAAACTATTTACTAGTTAGTTTTAATACTGAAAAGAATTAAATAACTTTTTTGATGATTCAAGCAATTACCAGAACCACTACTCTATAAAATACTCATTTCCGGATTTTATAGTCATTTCCTGTCTGTGTATTGATTCAGTTTTTACTTCATACGAAAACATGAAAAACTCGAGGCTCTAAAGAGCCTGTGTCGCTCACCTTGGTCTATGTGAATATTAAACAAAGGACACAGATGGATTCATGACAAAATTGTGTTTTGGTGATGGTGATGTGTTTGTAGATCTTACTTTACTAAACATTCTTGCTGCTTACAATTATCTCTATCATTATGAACTTGGCCCAGTAGTTTCAGTGGAAAATGTTAGTGAAAATCTACAAATTTATGAAAATTGTTAAAAATTGACTATGAAGGGCAATAACTCCTTAGGGGGTCGATTGACCATTTTGGTCATGTTGACTTATTTTTAGGTCTTACTTTGCTGTACATTATTGCTGTTTACAGTTTATCTCTATCTATAATAATATTCAAGATAATAACAAAAAACAGCAAAATTTCCTTAAAATTACCAATTCAGGGGCAGCAAACTAACAACCAGTTATCCAATTCATCTGAAAATTCTAGGGCAAATAGATCTTGACTTTATCAACAATTTTACTTCCTGTCAGATTTGCTCTCAATGCTTTGGTTTTTGAGTTATAAGCCAAAAACAGCATTTTGCCCCATGTTCTTATTTTAGCCATGGCAGTCATCTTGGTTGGTTGGCCGAGTTACCGGACACATTCTTCAAACAAGATACCCAAATGATGATTGTGGCCAAGTTTGGTTTAATTTGGCCCAGTAGTTTCAGAGGAGAAGATTTTTCTAAAAGATTACTAAGATTTACGAAAAATGGTTAAAAATTGACTATAAAGGGCAATAACTCCTAAAGGGGTCAAATGACCATTTTGGTCATGTTGACTTATTTGTAAATCTTACTTTGCTGAACTTTATTGCTGTTTACAGTTTATCTCTATCTATAATAATATTCAGGATAATAACCAAAAACAGCAAAATTTCCTTAAAATTATCAATTCAGGGGCAGCAACCTTATAACGGGTTGTCCGATTCATCTGAAAATTTCAGGGCAGATAGATCTTGACCTGATAAACAATTTTACCCATGTCAGATTTGCTCTAAATGCTTTGGTTTTTGAGTTATAAGCCAAAAACTGCATTTTACCCCTATGTTCTATTTTTAGCCATGGCGGCCATCTTGGTTGGTTGGCTGGGTCACCGGACACATTTTTCTAACAAGATACCCCAATGATGATTGTGGCCAAGTTTGGTTAAATTTGGCCAAGTAGTTTCAGAGGAGAAGATTTTTGTAAAAGTTAACGACGAAGGACGTCGACGGATGCCAAGTGATGAGAAAAGCTCACTTAGCCCTTTGGGCCAGGTGAGCTAAAAATATGATGTGTTTTTTTGACATACAAAAATCTCAAAATAATCAGAAACGGTAAAAAAAATCGTAGTAAGCCTTGACAAAAAAATCAAGATACAAAAAAACATTCGACAGAACATGCTTTTAAAATTGGCAGTGTCTGTGCGTACCAGCATGCAGGTACGAATATTTGAAATTGCTATTCGTAGGCTACGCATACCCATATCCTGTTTTATAATAATGTGCCATTGGATCGGGAATGACACGTGAAATATAAACGGAGATTATCGATAATATGGGGATTTCGTGAAGAACGAGTGAAGAGTATGAAAAATAATATTTTCAAATTGTATTTATTAGATAGTAATACATGATAAACATTGCAAATTAATTGCACACTGATGGCAAATGAAACTGTACAGTCCCTGTAAAAGAAAAACATGATAAAATTTAATACTGTTATAATTCTTTAAAATACATTTACGTTTTTTTTAGGATTTATAATAGTATTAATTTTACTGAATTTGAAAAATACCCATATGAGATTTAAAAATAATCTTTTAGTAAAATGTAAAACAGAAACTGAAATTTAGGCTTCAAGTTTAAAGTAGAAAGGACATTCCATTTGGAAACTACTGAAAGTAGACATGTCCTTTAAATCATGAACGGTTTACAACAGAAAAACTAGAAGTATTCTATAGAAATAAACTTGACTAATGAATGAAACACGTCAAATTCGATTTGAAAATACAATTTAAAACAATTTATTACCTTGTATTAGACAATTTCCTGTTGAATTATTTTGGAATGTTTTGCCTACGTGAATACAGGAATACATGAATACATGAATACAGTTAAACTTTAATTTTTGTGTTTCCGGTTCTTCTATTCTCTGCAGCTGCAATTGACTCCTGAGTTCATTTATACAATTGTATTAAATAAATCGACTGATAGTTTTGAACAAATCAAGTTGTTCCAATTCATGATAACTTTGAAATGTCTTCCCCACATATATCACTCTCTTCCATTTTAAGAATAATTATTAATTAATTAACCAATTTATTCACTAATTGCGACAAATTCCCTATATACATGTACTTCACGTTTCATTCCTGATCCGATGCCATTTTATTATAAAACTCGATGTGGGTACGTGTTGCCTACAAACGGCAATTTGACTATTTGTACCCGCATGCAGGTACACTCACGTCCCCGCATGCAGGTACGCGCAGACACTGCCTTTAAAATTTGAGTACACACGTGAATAAAAACTTAACAGTGAAAACCGTAAGAAGTGAAACTTGTTATTAGTACGAAAACACACGAAAACACATCACACGACATAGGCACTTGTTTTCTATCCATGGCTAGATATACCATCCCTATATCTATCCATGGCAAGATCTTACCATGGATAGAAAACAAGTGCCTGTGTCACATGATGATACGCCCCCAGTGGCGGATCCAGCCATTTGAAGGGGGGGGGGGGGGGGGGGGGGGGGGGGGGGGGTTCCCAACCCAGGACAAAGGGGGAGTTACAACTATATGTCCCCTTTCAAATGCATTGATCGTCCAAAAAAAAGGGGGGGTTCCAACCCCCGGACCCCCCCCCCCCCCTGGATCCGCCACTGGACCCTCATATATAATGTGCACCTTTAGCAGTTTAGTGGTTTACGATTTATCAGGTCAGGAATAACCACCAATTGGTGGATTATACCTCAATTGACGTATAATCCACCAATTGACGTATAATGGTATAGACCAATTGGTGTATAATTCTTTGTTTTTCAAAAGAAATTATTCTATCAAAATGGAGCATTGTTTTCTTAAAACCATATTATGGTATGAAAACTTGTCAAACATTCCTAGTTTAGTATAGTGACATAACATATTGCATTTAATCAATAATTGTATTTGCAGTTTCTTCTATTGTTATCTTGTCAATTCTTGATTGGCAAATTTACCTGTAATCACCTGTCAATGGACATCATTACTGTCTGCAGTCATGCGATCATGAGTACAACTCCACAGGTGAATGGAGCTCTTTGTTAATACTTGACTTTCATTATCAAAAGTCAATCATGGTCAATAGTACAAATGTTTCAACAAAAGAATTGTTGTACACATGCATTCTCAAGAGATGCAGCAGGCTTTGACAAAACTGAAACTTTCAGAGGACTCAATAAGGGTCATAAAATAGGTTGCAAGTTGCAAAATCATGCTCCTATCTCACACTAGCATTCTATTACAAAAAAATTGCAATATACGTCAATTGGTCTGTACCAATATACTTCAATTGGTGGATTATACGTCAATTGAGGTATAATCCACCAATTGGTGGTTATTCCTGACCCGTTTATTACTGACATACTGTTGGGCGTGTTATTTCTCGTCCTCGACCTTTATTACCCATGAGGGTCTCGCACGATCGGCTAATCGTGAGTGGAACATACAACTCATACAGGCAATATGTCAAAAAATGAGTATATATACATAATGATTACCTGATCACATACGTTATTTTTCTAGAGTGACATTTTGGCGGGAATTCTGAAAGTCAATGGTCTCGGGAAGCACTAATGACAGGACGATTGCCCGGATAGTGACAGGACGGTTGACCGGACGAGATATAAATAGTCATAATTTTTTTGTTATTCGGTAGATTTGTTTAATATTTGTAGACCTTAAAGATATTGAAATATATTTTATGAATCAAATAAAATAAGTGAAAACAAATATTTTTGAGCAAAATAAAGTTGACCGGACGGTATTAACACTCGCCGTTAATAAATACCAGAGACATGTATATATGTCTCTGTAAATACGCTATACATAATATATTCAACTGGTCGGCAACAATTGTTAATATCTCTTTTGTTTAACAATATTTGTCCCAAAAAATCCGGAATCTGTGAGAATAATAAATATTGAATACGAAAATATAACCTTTACAGTAAAAAAAAATGTTTTTCTCCATAAAAAGTTGACCTGACGCAGAGACATATGTGTATATATGTCTCTGCCTGACGGTATTCACATATGCCGATGTACGCGTTAATTATATTGAACTGATAAAAAAAGTGTTACTATCTTATTTGTTTTACAATATTTTTTCACGAAACTAAGAAATCTACGAGATCAATAAATACTTGATATAAAAATATAAACTTTATAGTACATAAAAATGTATTTTTTCAAAAAAGTTGACCTACAAGCTAAACGCGGGCATGAACAAACCAGAAAATTTAATAACATTTGATTTTTTTCGGTAATTTTCTTTGATTTTTTATAAAAAAAAAAAATGAGAGAAGAAACACATTATTTATTCAGAGACATATTATATGTATTATATATCTCTGATCTATTCAACTTAAGCAAAGAAATGTCTACCGTTACTGGCGTATCAAATAACATGATGTCCTTTTCATGACAGTTAAATTGTTTCTATGCAGAATACAGACGTGTAATTGAGAAACGCTTTTTATCAGTTTCTGTAACAAATTGAAAATAATGCTTCGCTGAGCGCAGCTTGATAAGACCGCAGAGGTCGAATCCTGAACAGTTGGGGGAAATTTGGACACACTATTCAAGCTTGATACTGTCTGAATTTGGATTGTGATAAAATTTTTGACATACTATAGGTTTCTGACACAAAATAAATGTGGTCAATTATCTTAAAAATCTATTGCGCAATACTGTGGAATTGAAGATTTCTTCTTGAAACTTTTCAAAAATTCGAAATTTAAAAAATCCTCCCCAAATTCAATCCCAACCTTCCGTTTGTGGTATTGAACCTCCTAAAAAGTTTTCATAGAGATCCGTTCACTTTACTCTTAAACTAAAGTTATTGTCCGGAAACCAATGTGTTTTCGGACGACGCCGCAGACCACGCAGAAGACGACGACAACATTATACGATCCCAAATTTTTTTTTTGCGGTTGTGTAATAGTGCCTAGCCGTTTTATATGGAATGATTGTAACGTTGATATTTGACCGTGAGACTACAATAAAGTCTCAGACATGAGTTATATACAACGAAGCTGATCTCGTTTCACATTAACCAAAAATGTTTAAATTGTTCAGACAAACATCGCTGCGGGTCGACAGTGAAACTAGCACTGCGCTTGACAGTTTATCTATCTTTACAACTACGACAACAAACAACCGAGGTCAATCCTGGTGCGCACAGAACAGCTCTCAAGATATAGGGGTCAGTAGTGTTATATGCGTACTACGAGCCCTAAACCTCGGACGCCGGACGCCAACACCATATTTGGACCTGGGCGCGGACACCGACGCCATATTTGGACCTTAACGTTGACGCCATAGTCGACCCTGAAATCGGGTTGCGAACTTGGGGTTGGACCATGTGACTCGGACGACGACGCCATATTTGGGCTTAAACCCTGGACCAGGCTACCCCCCAAGGCGGACACTATTAGTGACGTCACACCCTTGAAAGTGGACGCGAATTCTTCTTAGCTAAACGCCTACCCTTCAAGCCCAAACCCAAACACATACATCTGTGGTAATTTAAAAAAAAAAATTAGTTACTACTTTAGACATGCTTATAACAACTGTAAGAATTCTCCAAGATACATTATTTATATTTAAGCAGTTAATCAGATTAACTGTCACTCAATCTAGTAGGCGGCACTATAAATAGATGCACGTGTAAAGATAATTGGATTAAAATGTTTGATATCAATACATAAAATATTTATCTTTTTTTTTTAGTTTTTGGATCGCTTATCGGAGAAACATGACAATCGTTAAACATTCAGTACAATTGCTTTTCAATTTCTTTGAACCATTTAATTAATATCATATGGAGCTGATTAGAATAACACCTCAAATAATTAGATTAAGAGATAAAGCACATCTGGTGATTAAACATAATTATCTTTATACACTTTCTTTCAATAACGGTCCGTGTATATGTAGGTATAGTCTTACGCTCTCTGTGCGGAACATGTATGTATAGTCTTGCACTCTCTGTGTGGTACATGTAGGAAAAGTCTTGCGCTCTTTTTACGGTCCGTGAATGTAGAGTCTTTTGGCTCTGTGTACGGTCCGTGTAGGTAGAGCATCGCGCTCTCTATTTGGTCCGAGTTGGAAGAGTCTCACACTCTCTGTGCGAACTATTGCAACAACTTTCTGCAAAGTCCTTGTGTGTACATCGATAATGACATAGCCATTCACGTCATTGGCGACATAAAATACGCGAATTTTAATGAAATCCGGCTATGTTTGAATATATAATGTTGCAAGGTATATTTCTTTCTCTTTCTAACACACCCTCATTTTTCAGTGGCATTTCAAATTTCAAACCCTTCACCCAGGCCGACTTATGTTTTAAAGCCTTAATGTTGTATTATTATTTAATTTGTTTTCGTTCTGAATATGCAGGATATAGATGCCACTGGACATTAAGCAAGCGCCAGTCAATATACTTATCAATCAATTTACCACACTTTGATCTACATGTTCATCGTGAATTTTGTCTAATTGCTGTTAGATTAATATATTTTATAAATACTGACCGACCGGACCCATCTTCACTAGCCAAGGGAAAAATTACGATTCATTCCCCTCCTCGTAAAAGAGGGAAGAAAGATACCAGAGGTAGAGTCAAACTCATAGATAGAAAAATAACTGACAAAGCCATGGCTAAAATAAAAAGACAAACAGACAAATAATAGTACAGAAGACACAACATAGAAAACTAAAGACTAAGCAACTAAGCAACACGAACCCCACCAAAAACTGGGGGTCATATCAGGTGCTCCGGAAGGGTAAGCAGATCCTGCTCCACATGTGGCACCCGTCGTGTTGCTTATGTTATTACAAATCCGGTAAATAGCATAATTTGGTAGGTCACAATCGTAAAAAGGGAAAGGGTACTGTAGTTACGACATAAGTCACATAAGGAACATATCCGATATCATCTGTGAAACGGTTATTCCATAACGGTCAACCAAATCGTGATGGCGTCCGTAAAATTTACGAAGGGATGATTTTAACTTCACCATTTGGAACTCTTGGTTTGATAGCTTCCTTGTGAGTAGCAATACTCAATCAAGGAAATCATGATAGGAAATACAAGCACGTATCAATTGGGAGATATATATATGTTGTGTACAAGTTGTAATGTTGTACAAATTATAATTTGTACAGATTTTTTTGTACAAGTTATTAGTGTTGTATGGCCTGCTGAACACAAATGGATGATGCAAGCACACAGTCTTTTATTTCACATATTTCTGTCTTATTTTCACAACTTTATGATAAAGTTTAATACTGAGAATTGATACAAAAACATTATAAGACAACAAAAAGACTTTGTATGGATAGGAATATGGTAAAGGAAAAAAATAAAATTAGAATTTAAACCATTCAGGTATCCTTATTTCCAGTTTGAAGACAAAGAGAATAGCACTAAATGTTAGGTTGAAGTATATAAAGTTGAATTTAAAACATTACACTGGTACAGTTTAGAAGATAAACTTGTATCACCTGTTGCAAGAAGGTATGTGTTCAAAAACTTATAACTTGTACAAAAACCCTGTACAAATTATAGTTTGTACAAACTTACATCTTGTACACAACATATATACTCCATATGAAGGACTAGCGTAACCCTAGGCTAGCGAAGATGAACTGGACCATGCACAACTCTTTTAGTTTGTTGAGTTGTTGTCTCATTGTAATTCTACAGCAGCTCCACTTCTCCCTTTATAGTTGCTGAAAACTAATGAGCTTTCTTACCTGTGACATACACTGCACTGTTTCTGTGCTCTGATATCATTATAATCGTTATTATTTACAAATATAGATGTTTGTTGCTCATAACAAATAAATTATATTCAAAAATCGATATTATAGGGTCGTTTGAAGGGGACTTGTCATTTTGTGCAAAGAAATTAACAACATTAAATTAACGATATAGTTACCTTCCTCTGTGTTCTTTCTTATTCTGTCTTTAAGTTAGTCGTTAATATACCTTACCTGTGTTATTTTGAAACTGTACACATTTCACAATCTAAATTTATTTTTATTTAAAAATAGATATTACCTTTATTATTACCGTGAGCCTAAAAATAAATTATATCGGAAACAAACTTAACGTTGATTGACCATGCTGAGGGTTTAAATATTAGTTTTCTCTAAAAAAAAAAGATTAAAAAAATCATTTTGTAATTCTTCTGTTATAATAGTTGAAATTTCGAAAAAGAAACTATACTATTTATCTTTGTTTCAAATAAAGAAATACTTGGCATGAGTAAAGTTTTATCCTGTCCAGTACCATAGAAAAATATTCATATAACATTTCATTGCATATAAGAAAATAACAATCACTGGAAGTTAGCCAATCAAACTTCTCCCCTTATTTAACCTGTGTACAAGATTTAGTAACACTGTAACCCCAAGTTTACAAAATATTCTATAGAAACCCCAAATAAAAAATGATGGTGCTTTGAAATACCCAAGACATATGTTTATGACACAGAAATGTTTTACCGCAATAAAATGTAGGATTAATTGCCTACAACTGTCAAATTCAAGGGAATATTTTTTTCGACCTCTATATAGTCTGGTGTGCCAGTCTACAATATTCCTTTAATATATAGCTTATAAAAAGGAATATGTGGTATGATTGCCAATGAGACAACTTCCAGGACCACTACTTGAGACAGGCATATACATAAAGAATGTGGCGGGGTTAAACATGTTAGTGGGATCCCAACCCTCCTCAAACCTGGGACAGTGGTGTAACTATGAAAATCAGTTGAAAAAGGATTAACCCATTAGATGAATACGCATACAAATACTACACAGAGTGAACGTGGTCGGGTACTTGTATATTCCAACAAGTATATAGGTTTCAATGTATTACTACACAGAGTGAACGTGATCGGGTACTTGTATATCCTAACAAGTATAGGTTTCAATGTATTATTTTTGTTGTATCGGAAATGGATTTTTCAAGATAAAGGTTTTAAGACAAAGTAACTTAAGATTGGATTGCAACTTCTCCCTTTTTTGTTATCGCTTCCTAAAAATGTTTCGTAAAGGAAAGTAGTTATAGAATATAATATAAATTTAAGATAATTCCAACACTGCAAATTAAGAAGTTTTCCTGTGTTAGTTCCTCTTCCGTTGTGCAGGGAGGAAGCCTATGTAAATGAAATAAATAGTTCAGATAACTCGTTTTTGAAAGAAAGAGAGGAACAGTTTTAAATTTTGTTCATCATATATTGCTACAAAATGTAAGTACATTAAGACAATTTATGGAAATTATGATTCGTTTTCATTTTTTTGTTATAAACTGTAAATTGTAATTTGCGGTGGTAGTTTTGACTTTTTTCATAAGAGTTATATATAGAGATGGAATCTCTATAAGCAATAACCTTATTCGGTGTTGATTGTTGAAATAAAATGTGAAATGCAATAGAAACTAGTATCTCAATTGTTTGTAAAACAATTGAAAGGTCTTTCCTGTAAAAGTGATGTTTTCGTATTGTACTTTGTACGACCTTTCGTTTGATATACGACAAGCATACCTTCTGAAACTTTTCGCTTTTTACACTTAATTACCTCATCCGCCCACATTTTTGAGATCGGAATTATGATATATGGAATAGAGTAGATGAGCTTTCATTTGATATGAGACAACACCATGTTCTTGAAAATTTGATTTTTGCACTTAATAACCCTATCCAACTAATTTTTGGAGGTCGAGAATTTGATATTTCAAATGTACACATCATGACCTTTCATTTGATATACAACAACCCTACCTTAAAAGAACATTTATTTTTTGCACTCAATGACCCCTTCCAACCCATTTTTGAGAGACGTCAATTTGAAATTTGAAATGTACGCTTTATGTTCTTTCATTTGATATGCGACAACCTTTACCATCTGAGAAATTTGAATGTTTGCACTAAATGACCCAACCCTTCCCTCTGGGATGAAAAGGGGGTTTAAAATTTCCATTTTTAAGTAGAGTTTATTAAGACCTTCAATTTGATATATCAGATGACCCCATTTGACAAAGTGGAAATAATGATGCAATATCAACTATATAAATAGAAGTTATGAAACTTACAAAGTCAATTCAAAACTTGAAAATTTCAAATTGATTTTTTGGTGTTTTTTCCATTGAATGTTTTTAATATTTGGTCAAACATATAACTATGTCAACCTCTTCAATTTCTAAAACATTTTAAGTGGTAAGCTCTTGATGATTCAGAAATACATGCCTCCGCTCGCAAAACTTCAAACTGCATTATCTCTAAAACGACAACAGATATCTCAAATCTGTTAAATGATAAATGATCTACAGTTGAAGGACAACATTATAGTAAAAGAATTGGGACAATTTCAAAGTTCACCAAGGTCACAATTAATCATCAAATATATGATGCAATACAAAACTTGAGAACCGGAAGTCGTAGGGACATGGGACTATCCCCATTCAACTCAGGACCACTTGACCTTTCAAATATCACAAGGTCAAGGTCATAGTATAATGTGAAGGACAAGGTGAAATTTCATCATGACCTTACATTGACCTCAAATTGAAGGTCTTGAACTACTGATCATCTTTGCAGTTTTTAGTAGGTTGATACATGTTACCTTTAAAAAGATATACACAAAATACTATACTTTTAAGAATCATCCCGTTGTAACTTTTGAACAGACGGTCGGACATTTTTGGGCTTATTATATAAAATATAGAGCTCGTCAAGAGGAACATTTTATACGCTGTATGTATGCAGCAAAGTCTTATCGTTTTCCTAATATGTAAGCTTGAAATTGCGGCGTAATTTTATTTTGCCCTCTGTGACCTTTGACCTTGGATGCATATTAAAGGTCAATTGAAATAAAGATTATTGGTGAAGGTCCCAAGTCTCTATCACTTCCGGTTCTTGAAATACAATTTTTCTAAAATTGAACACAATTCTTCAAGGGGAATAACTCCTTATAAGGCTTAGTAACAAATTAATTGTTTATGTTGATAAACATTGCCATCTGTTCTTGTACATGCTGCCATTTTCAAATCGATTCTATCTGAAATGATTTTTAAGAAAAATGCAAAAGAAAGAAATTGCTTCAAGGGGACATAACTCTCATAGGGAATAATGAAATCCTTAGCAGCCTCATATGGTAATACATCATGATGAGATCAATAGAAACAATGAAACATTGAGCCACAAGTTTTGGTATAGGTTGAGTCCAGTTATCAAATCAAGTTACAGGTAAAATTATCTTGACATATACAAAAAAGTAAATGCCATATATTAAGGAAACATTACATATAGACTTTTAAAGTTTACTATACTACGAAAAACACGAACTTTGATGTTTCTTCATATGGACAAGAGCAGACTGTAATCTTTTTTTTTTTAATTCGTACCAACTTATTAAGTTGGGGATTTGCTTCCGATTTTTACAGTTTGATCTTATGGCGTGTTGTTACAACACTGTCCTATGTTAGCCACACAATTGTTGTGCCTGTCCGAAATCAGCAGTCTGCAGGTCAATAGTTGTTGTTGGTTCATGTCTTTTGTAAATTGTATTGTTATAAATTAGTTTGTTTACTCGTTTGAATTGTTTCATATTTTATCATGTCTGAGCCTTTTACAACATACAAGACAATACAATAAGTTTTTTTTTCGCATTTTCGAAGGTCGTACGGTAACCTTCAATTTCGTAAATCCTCGTCATTTGAACTCAGGTGGATAACTGTCTCATTGGCAATCATTCGACACATCTCCTTTTTTTATATTGTGATTTTATTATTACATTACAAAATTATTATATACTTTCAGTCAGAGTTCCTCTACTTAATTCCGTCTCCAAAAATGACTTTGAAGGAAGATTTTGCATCGTCTTCTATATGGGCCAAACTTGCATTTTGCTGTTTTGTGACTGCCTTAATTACAGGCGGAATATCATTTACCACAACAGGATGGGCAAGTGAGAACACCAAGGAGACTAAGGGTGGGGTGTACTTAGGGTTGTGGCGAATATGTAAAGTTGAAAGATATCATAGTGATAGAGTACACCCATGCAACAGTCTCGATGGAACAGCCAATGGTTAGTATTGTAGATTGCTCTCAATAAGGTGAAGCAATATATTTTACAGTGCTAATGTTTAATGAGATTTGTATTCTCTAATAGTTATGACCTGTTTATATCTATTTCTTGCATGAAGAGATATTTTTCGTTACACACTGTTTTAATTGTAGAAAGAATGATTTGAATATAATTGAAGATGAAAAACATGTTTTATTAGAATGCCCAGAATATGCAGATTTGCGAACGATATTTTTAACAGTGTATGTAATATAGAAAGTAGTTTTAGTAATTTAAGTAATGAAGAAAAGTTTTTATTTATGTTTCATGATGATAGAGTTTGTTATTTTACAGCCAAAATCTGCCATGAAGTACTTTTTAAGAGAAAGTGTATTTTATACTCGTAATAAGTGTTTATAATGTTGTTTGTTTTCTTTTGTATAATTGTTTTTAATAGTATGGTGTTTTATGCTAAGATATATTAATATATGTAATAGATGTAATATCAATGTATTTTAATCTGTGTTTTTACAGTCTCTCATAACTCTTTTTAGAGTGGCTCTTTTATAAACTGTTAATATTATATTGTGTTGTATATCAAATGTTTTAAAGAGGTGAGACTCTAATAAATTATTTGTTTGTTTGTTTGTTGTTTGTTTGTGATAAAAGAAATGTGTTTTTAAATGTTCCGTTGCCACAGTTATGGGTCTCTTTGGGTTTCGGCTCAAAATTGCTCATTTTGACGCAGAAAAAATACTATTTCCAACCAGTAATTAGAAACTCATTTCAATTTTGATGAATATTGTAACATTGGTTGATTATAATACAATATCTAATCACTAAGATAAAGGATAACATTTATGCTATTAAAAGGGGGGACGTTGGCAACACTGATTAACATAAGGAAGTTTTTATTGTATTCAAAAAGGCAAATTATAGGCATTTTGCATAAAGTTTCCGAGTTATTGGATTTTGTTCATTATCAAAGGGAAATTTTCCAGTTTTCAGACAATAACTCAAAAATCCCTGATCAGTTTTCATGAAACTTTTGTGAATTGTTTATATCTATAAAAATAACCTTTCTCCAGTTTTAATAACTTCTGATTTGAAATTGAGAAGTTATTGAACTTTATTCTTTGAAAAAGCGAAGGGCGTATCGTGCGCTTTTGGCGCAGCTGTTTATTGTCATTGGTTTATTGTTTAATTTACGTATACACCAACACCTCTTTGTATTTATAAATAACCTGGTTCTCTTCACATGAATATCGTAAAATATTAGCTGCCCGCCATAATTTGAAGCTATTTTGGGAATGAGCGCAGCGAACGAACAATGCTTCACATTGTGTCGAGTGGCTGATGTTTCATTTTATCTACAAGTAGAAACCCGATATGTTTATCGTTTAATTAATGGTCCCTTCCCCCTCATTTAGACAGTTTTATGTTTTTTAAGACTCCTCATATACATTTTGACGTCACTGACGATGTCTGCTCACGTTTCAAGCCGTGATACGAGAATTACGGAGCGACAGGGTCGGGTAAGAAGAAGAGAATGATAAGCATATTCATATAGTAAATACAATGGATATTTTTTAATACAAACAAAGGAGTTGGTCCGGTTTTGGCCTCAAATTTCAGATTCATCTGACGAAAGATTTGGACACTTTTTAAACACTTACGTGTCTATTTCATTTGATTCAATTAGTTTATGTAAAAGCTTTTAAGTGATTTAGTCATTAAAAACGCTCCGATTCAAGCTTAAATATGAAAAATCTATCAAATATGCCAAAAAATGTCCCTTTTTGGTTTATGTCAAAAATAAAAGTGGCCGCATCCGTGTTCATCCGCAACCTTTAAATATGTTATGTATTATCATCAAATACAACTTAAATTTCAATATCAAGAATGAACACAACTGCGGCCACTTTCATTATAGACGGAAACCGTCTAAAATTTAACTAAAATACTAAAATTGTGAAGATTTCAGTAATTTAGCATGACTAAATAATGCTAGTACCCGATATATGTGCATTGTATTGTCAAAAATAGCCCATATTTATGCAGCAAAAGCATTCTACTTTCCAATGAATAACAAAAGTTTAGATTTTAACAGTTTTGTAAAACTGCTATATTTTGGGGCCAAAAAGGGGTCTTTCTGGACCTACTCCTTTGAATTGTTTCTGCTTTATTAGATTTTGTTTTCACAATATATTTACAGAATGGTTTGCTGTTGTTCAGGCAATGGCGGTATTTGGATTTTCTGGTATACTAGTTTCCATGTTCCTGTGTATACTGTACTTGTTCTTCGAAAAATATAAGAAGAATTCCGAAATTGGAGCTATAGCCGGAATCATTTGTATTATTACTGGTACGTATAGAGAAAACAAGGCATAACATATTGAAAATTTGATTATTTGTATCTACTCTATTACAACATATGTCTAATCAAAAAAGACTAACCTCTTGTTTCTGAATCAATTATCGCTCAACTTAATTTTAAGCTTAAATTTTCTTTAAGATTATTTCTAATGACGGAAGTACGCACTACACGCAAGTTTAACTGATTACAGCGTATGGTCAAAGTGCAATGCACAAACTCGTAAAGCTTGATGAGTTCGGTCATTTTGCTTTTTGAAAAAATAAAAAACGAAAATTGAAAACACTTTCCTTTTTTTTGTTTTTTTTGTTTTGATATTTCAAAACGAATAAACAGCTGCGCCATGAGCGAATGATACGCCCGACGTCTTGTGTGGAAGTTTTATGCAATAATCATAAATAGTTTCTGAGAAAGTTTTAAGCAATAACCATTTATTGTTTTTGAGACACGGCGGGACATGTGAAACAACCCCCACCCTGTTTTTTTTTTACAAACTAAATATCACTAAAATAAAATATTGAATCAAACCAAAAAGTATACAGATCTTTAGATAATCATAAATAGTTTCTGAGAAAGTTTTAAGCAATAACCATTTATTGTTTTTGAGACACGGCGGGACATGTGAAACAACCCCCCACCCTGTTTTTTTTTTTACAAACTAAATATCACTAAAATAAAATTTTGAATCAAACCAAAAAGTATACAGATCTTTAGATTAATATAACAAAGAAGTGTGTAAAGTTTTAAGCAACAATCATAAATCGTTTTTGAGATACGGCACGACATGTAAAAACCTCCTCCCCATTTTTTTTTACAAAATACTCAATAACTCAAAAATGTAATTTTGAATCATCACCAAAAAGTATACAAATCTTTAGATTAATATAACAAAGAAGTGTGTAAAGTTTTAAGCAATAATCATCAATCGTTTTTGAGATACGGCGCGACATGTAAAAAAAACCTCCCCCTTTTTAACAAAATACTCAATAACTCAAAAATGAAATTTTGAATCTTCACCAAAAGGTATATACAGATACATGTATTAAGATTAATATAACTAAGAAGCGTGTAAAGTTTTAAGCAATAATCAAGAATCGTTTTTGAGATACGGTGCGACATGTGAAAAAAACCACCCCTGTTTTAGTTACAGAGTGCCGTAACTCAAAAAGTTTAAATCTTATTTTCACCATAAAGTATACAGATCATTTGACCATCATAAGAAACAACTATATTAAGTTTCATGAATTTAGATAAGATAAAAGTAAACCATACTTTTATAGACTGTGACTTGGATGAAGAGTTGTATCATGGGCACTCATAACACATCTTCTTATATCTATTTACGAGCAAATAAAGGATTTTTGTTTTTATTTCAGGGATAATGTATCTCATTGGATGCATAGTATTTGCCACTAAAAAGAACAAGTACTATGAAGACACAGATCGGACGAAATATCCTTTAGAATATGGATTTTATCTCGCAATCCTTGCGATACTTTCCGAAATAGCAGGTGGGGTGCTTCTACTCGTGGAAATAAAGACAACAAACACATCTCAACATCGTTATGATAGCAGCAGCAGAACTGATGAGCAGATATAGGAAATACTTTTCTTGGTGTTTGACCTTTTAATGGCAATATGCATCTGTCTTCATCGATACACTGTGAGACGGGGGTTCGGCAAGGGGAAAACCTTTCACCTGCTTTGTTTTCTATATTTTTAAATGATCTTCAAACTTTTTTGAAAAGAAAAATATAACAGGCTTAAAATCTATATCACAAGAAATCGAAAATGAGCTGACAGTATTCTTGAAATTATTTTTACTTTTATATGCAGATGATAGTACTGTTTTATTAGCAGAAAATAGCACTGATCTACAATACATGTTAAATACATTTTACGAATATTATGAAGAATGAAAAAATGAAAATAAATACAAATAAAACTAAATTTGATCTTTTCGAGTGGCAGAATGCCAGCAAATCTCAAGTTCACAGTTAATTGTAACGACATTGAAATTGTAAAAGAATATACATATTTAGGTATTTTATTTTCTAAAAAAAAAAATTATTACAGAAATCGCTAAACTTTTACAATAATTTAGTTTAAGTACAGCTTATATGGAAATTATATTAAAAAAGATACGTCACCGATGAGTTGAAAAAGATAATTCAATTTTAAAGCCAAAAAAATGGCATTTTTCCACCAAAGGGAGATAATTTGGAAGTTTTTCAATGATGTATACATTTTGAAAGTCATCTGGGGCCAACACGAATAGATTGTTTTGAATGATTTTTTTACCATATGATAAAGTAACAACTACAAAAGGAAATAAATAAAAATTTTAATGAAAAACAAATGTTTGATTTTTTTCTGAAATTTTTATACCCTCGAGCCTCCTTAAATAAAGGTAGACGAAACAATTTGTCAATAGAATGTCAACTTGATTTATTTGACAAAATGGTTTTACCAATATTGTTATATGGATCAGAAATATGGGTTTTGAAAATATAGATATTCTTGAACGTGTACATTTACAATTTTGTAAAATGATTTTACATTTAAAACAGTCTACTCCAAATTTCATAGTGTATGCAGAACTTGGCAGATACCCTATTACTGTGTCTGTAAAACTGTGAATGATTAATTTCTGGAGTATACTTCTTAATGGGAAAGAAAGTAAAATTTGTGCTGTATTATATAAATTTGTATTTTTATATTATAATGATTACGGAATAGACACTAAGTGGATATCATATATTAAAAATATTTTTGATAATTGTGGTATGTCCAATATATGGAATGCACAGTTTGCTGATAAATGGGTGTCAAAATGTATTGAGCAAAAACTAAAAGATCAGTTTCAACAAGAATGCTTTGCATTTGTTGCAGAATCACCTAAAACTTTATGCTATCGTATTTTTAAAAAAAAATTCAATTGGAAAGATATTTTTCTGTTTTACCTTACAAATTCATTTATACATTATGCAAATATAGATGTGGTAGTCACCACTTGCCGATTGAGTCTGGAAGGTGGCAGGATTTACCGAGAGAAGACAGAATCTGCCGTCATAGGCGGATCAAGGGGGCCCTGGGGGGGCCCGGCCCCCCCCTTTTCATGGGAAAAATCTGGTTGGCTTATATAGGGAATCACTGAAGCATGACTGGAGTGGGCCCCCCTTAGGTCAATCAGCGCCCCCCCCCCCCCCCCTTATGAAAAGTTCTGGATCCGCCACTGGCCGTCTCTGTAACTCAAACGACATTGGTGACGAGTACCATTACATTATGAATTGTGGATCTTTTATGTTTGAAAGAAAGAATTTTATACCTACATACTGCTGGTCAAACCCTAATATCTATAAATTTGATCAACTGTTTAATTCAGGTAATATTGTAATATTAGAAAAACTATGTAAATTTATCAAAGTTATAAATGTGAAAGTCAGTCCTCCAAGTTAATTTCATTGTATTGTTCACACATGCTTGTAAAAATTGTACCTTATAGTTATATTTATGATTATTTAACTATGTAATTGTAGTTTTATAAGAAATAAAGTATTCGTATTCGTCATTAGGTGATTTTATTTTTAACCTTATAAGTAATTGACGTGAGATTTAACCAACGCAATATACGCATAACTTTTTTTTATATTTATTAAATTTATTGAAAATTATTTACGTTATTCTGTTTATTATTTGCAAAATACTTATTAATTATGGACTTTTGACGAAGTCAATACGTTATATAAGGACCTATTCAGATTATATTGACTGAGGACTACATATTCAATACGTTATATATGGACCTGTTCAGATTATATTGACCGAGAACTATGAACCTGTTTAGCTTAGTACTCGGTGAATATAATCTGACAGGCAAATTTGGAAATAAATGAACCGAAATACCTCACGACTATTTTTTGTCTTATTTTATAGATAAATATAATATCTTTTGATGGTCGAGGAATAATCCACAATTTGATCCCTTAAATTGTAAGAAAAAAATATTTATCATTTTTTAGTTGACACATTTCAGTTAAATATAATTTTGGGGTAACGAATATGAGTCTCACCTGACATAGGCGGATCCAGAGGGGGGCGTAGAGGGCGTACGCCCCCCCCCCCTTTTGCTTGGACTCTTTTTTTTTTTTTTGTAAAAGATTAATCAGACAAGACTTCGTGAACTTTGCTATTTCCCGTGTATTTAGTTTTTATGTGGCAATTCTTTACTTATAAAGATATTTTTCGCTCGTATTTACATATATTATTGTCCTGTGATTCGCTACGGTGGAGTAAACTAGTGCATCGAAAAAACGTCACTCAGTCATTCCCAAAAAATGGGTACAATTACAAAATTTCAGTGTCGTCGGCAAATAACCACAAAATGCAAGCTTAACATATGTCACAGATAATCTTTTTCGTGTTCTAAGTGATAAATATGTATACTAAAATAAAATTATATTCTTTTGTGATGTATATCGTAACTATATTTGTGTGATTTTCTATTCAATATACGGAAATCACACGAATTCCGAATGTCGCCAAGAAAAACTCCAAATATGGATGTGAATTAAAATACTTTATTTCATCTAAATCATGATTAGATTTGCTTTTTTTATTTGACACTATATTGATTTTTATCCACAAAAATATTTTAGAATCAAAAGTTATAATATACACTTTGATTTACCCATTAAACCAATGTCGCCGATAAACGTATAACCTACCGTATAAACGTATCTTTAGGTACAGTCAAACCCTATTTATATGATTGGAAATCAGGCCCAAAGTGACTTTAAGCAAAATTGATACATCAAATTTTAAAATCCTGCCTTTAACTTTTATTGCAATGAAACGAAAAATAAAAAAAAAATCTTCTCTTTCTCTTTTTTTCGATTGTCGCATATAAGAATCCAACCTACGTAACGCGTATTTTGGAACGCACTAACCAAGAACAAATCAAAATGATGATTATTTCATTGAAAACACCCATAAAGCTTCTCAATAATCATTTTTGAGAAAGCAACTCAACAATATTGTTACATATTTCCATGTTTCATGTAAATAAAACTAACCTCCGTTTAAATAACCTCCGTGACGCAGTTATTTACAGTTAAGTTGTCAGACTTTTTTATCAGTATCAGCGGCTGCCGACACTGCCGAAAGTCATTTTTGTAGCAGACATCATTTGTTATAAAGAAAACAGACAAACAAAATACAGATTTTGAGAAAAAAAATGTTGTTTTGAGATAGGTAGGTTAACTTGTTTTTTCCCTATTATGTGAGCAACATTATAACGTTTAATAAACGTTATATCAGCCATTTTCTTAGATTTAAAATAGTCTACAACACAACTTGTGTAATTACGACGACAATCATAACTTTAACAGCGGTTTATGGCAAACATTTTCAAGATTATTTAGGACTCATCAATGTAACGGAGGTTATGCAAATAAAAAAAATCTAAAGATGCATGTAAACACGATCATACCAATTGAAATTCTTGTACATTGTTATAGATACCAAATCAGTTCATCAATTATCACTAATAAAAATCAAAAGGTGATGTCAATCATAGACGACATCATTGATTTACGTTACGGAGGATAGAAATTTAAGGAAAAAAAGTTTTTTTTTCTCTAACAGGACTTTACTCTTTTTAGATAACGATTTACTAAGAAAAATGTTTAATTCTGTCGTCTTGTTTGTCATTTAATTCCAATATTTACATTCATTTATATGTTTGCTGTTGGTAAGAACTGGAATTGTCCGTTATGGAGGTTTTAAATGTCGTTACGGAGGATAGAAATGTTCGAAATGAAACTATTTTGACTCTATAACTTCATAGTTGAGTATAATACATACATTATGGTGTGAAGGAAGATTAGAGCTAATAGAATTAAGTTGAACAGTATTCGGTTAAGGTAAAACATATTTTTGAGTGAAAGTTCATGAATCGTTACGGAGATTTTGACAAGAACAAGTCCATTTGACTAAAAGAAACATATAACTTGATAGAAAACAGTTTTTTAGTTTGTAATGTCAATAAATTGTTTAGAAAAGCTAGCATTAAAGAGTTAAGTGTTACTATGTATCAGCATTCAGATACTAGTTTGATATCAACCTCCGTAACAAAGATGGGGGCGTGGATTAATACAAGCATAAAAAATACATACAAGTGATTCAAAACATAAATAATAGGGTTTTTCCTGGAAAGCTGTATTATGAAACTAAAATATTATACAGCATAACATTTCATTAGTTTAAATTTATTACTAAATAAGTTGTGAAAACTACTTATTTGAATTATTTTTTAAACACTATATTAATTCAGACCTTAAAATTGGTATTTGCTTTCAATATATACAGAATAATACGTATAAATCAGTTTGCTATGGTGGTAAATGTAACCCATTTCACATGAGCCTGGATTTAAATCTTGTGTTTTTCTCTAATGCAATTTTTAAGAAGACTTCATACAACACTAACCTCCGATACGTTCATACTAACCTTGTCTTACAAAAAATGCTAAAACTAGAAAACAACTAAAATGGTGTAAGTAAAAATTAAAAAAATGACAGACTAGATATAGACACAGAAGAAAACAACACTCTCTCTCTGCTCAGTTGAAATTTATTTTTTAACAGTGTCTACTTTCGAATTGTACCCATTTTTTGGGAATGACTGCACTATGTCAATTTGAAAATCAAATTACAGTAACAAATTGCTTATGACGCAGTGAGAGTGACAAGAAGTGACAAGGACTGAGCAAGAACGTATTGACTTCTATTTCACAATTCCACCAAACAGAAAGTAAAACTCCATTATAATGTCAGGAACAAAAAAGTTCCACAGCAATATTATTTACACGGCCAAGCCTATTAATAACATACTAGCTGAATAATGATCCTCTGTCAGTAAGCTTAAGATCTAAGGAACGGACCATTTGATTTGAGGGGGCAGTCTGAGATGTATGAGAGAAAAAGTTCTCACACTCTTTTTGCCTTAAACAAAAAATCTTATCGTATCAAAATTGAAAACATTAATCTTGTCCACTTTTTTGCCATTTGAAACCAAAATTTCCAACAGATTATTTTTAAAATTAAATGAACATGATGATTAATAAACGGGCGTAATTTTTTGGTGACCGGGGTTTTGCATGTAAATCCCATATCTGACCAGAATGTCTGTTTCGCTGAACTGATTTATTGAATAATTTGTTCAAGGCCCGACTGCAACCTGCCTGTTGGGTGTTGCCTTAATGTCTCCATTTTTCGACCGTCCGATTCATAAATTCGTTGTCATTTCAGACTCATTCGTAGCCTTTCGTTGATTTGGAACCCCTCTCTTCCCTTGTTGGCGGAAACATTTCTACCAAACATTTGGATAAAAATTGTCTGTTTGTTTCTTAACTCGTGTCGGTCGTATTGTAAATTTCATCGAATAGCCCGTCGTATATCTTGATACTAACTAAACATACAACAAACGATAATTGTCCATGTCCATTTTAAACTGGCAAGTCCCACATCAAATATATTAGTACATATAGCTTTGGATCACCCCATCATTTTATAATAGACAATTAATGTGGAGAATACGGCATAAAAATGTCCAACCCTTACACTTTACAGCAACTATAAAATATACACGCCCAAAGTCAAGAACCGTTTAAAAAGTGCATTTTACACTTATTTTATGTTTTTAGTCTAAAAAAGGTCCCAAAATTTTTTTGCCTCGCTCCGATCGCCGATTTTTAGTTTCTTCGCCCCCCCCCCCCTTTTCCAAAATCCTGGATCCGCCCCTGACCTGAAACATAGTTGACACACATTAAAATATGTTAACAAGACACATCGTACGTGGCAAAGTATTTTAGGATAAAGTTAGTATATTACGTTTGAGGGTCTAAGTAATATGCAAACCTTTACGAAATTCTTCCTTAGATACAAAGATTTGCTTTGGAAGTTTGGCAGTACATGTAGAAAAAAACTTATTTCAAACGGGACAGCATATCCTATTTTTACGGAGATGTTGTTTACCGAGCACAGAAATTTAGATACATCAGAGTAAACTGATCGATCCTTTGAATAAACTTATTCTAAAATGCTAACAATTCAACAGTGTAATTAGATCTTTGAATATTGTTTAAATTGGTATAAATATTGATTTTGTTATCACTCAGTAAATTAAAATCAAACTAAATATTTCGTTTATATCCATATGCACTTATACTAAATTTAGTCCTGGTATCTATGATGAGTTTATTTTATGGCTCAACAATTTGTTTACATCTGTATCTTGCCATTGTACAAGGTCATGTTTTTCTCTGACTGTTAATGACGTCTTTACACTAAATCCATTGGATGTTGGATGTGTACTGATTGATAATTTTAGTCTTACATGTATAATTTTTTTATTAGTTGTTATTGGCTTTGAACTAGCTGCCAGCAACTACGAATACTCTCACATATGTAACGAATGTCTGTAATGTTCGGTGGGGATGTATTAATACCCTGCCACGTCCGATCTGTGTTTTGTTAGATGTTTTTCTGCTTTGTATCGATCTGATGAGTTAGGAACTTGTCAACTGATTTTGATCGTGTTCCTATGTTGTACTGTTACACCGCTATCCCAGGTTAAGGAAAGGTTTAAAGCCAACAAACTAGTTTAACCCCGCAACACTTTGAATGTGCCTATCCCAAGTCTTTTGAGTCCTGAAAATGAGTGCCGATAGATTGCAAAGAAGATTTCAGGTTGATGCAAGTCTTCGGTTTTTTTGGCATGACCTTTTTGGCTCGTATTTCTTATTGTTCGCTAGCTTGTTACACCCTATTGTTCGCTTTCTTATTGTTCGCTAGCTTGAGTCTGTTTTTTTCTCGTCAGAGATTCAAATATGTCAATGAATGACGGTAAATGCAACTTTTCGAGAACATATTAAATACTAGTACATCATACTAATCCATACTCCACACACTTCGTGTATTTATATAATCCTTCTAGTCTGTACCCAATCTGTGGTTTAATTATTGATGCCATGCAAGACCAAAAACGATCTGAACGTTAGGATAGCACGACTAATACATTTATACTGAAGTATTACATTTTCATTAGTTTTATATATTTGACAAGTATTACAGTTAACAAGTACGTGAAGAAAATGCCCATGGACTAAAATTGAACCGTAAACATGCTTAAAATCGACTGCACGCAAGTTTCGTTTTCATATTTTTATTTGTTCAATTTGTTTTTCGTTGCAAGAGGTAGGTATAGACAATAATTCCTAAATCTTCACTATACACGATAGGTTTATCTCTGCATATCAGTAGCATGGCAAATTTGAATACTGGGTTTCCTTTCTCATTTTAATAAATTTAATTTTTATAAGGATTTAAAAAGAGCACGTTGCGCCCTTTGAAAAAGATCCTGTCGTTTATAATAGATAAACTGTATCTTAAAGATTATTTACATTTACTTATATATAACCAATAAAGACATAACTTGTTTACTCAGATATTTACCATTATGGTTTAGGAGAATTAAAATATTGTATGTAGTAAATGTTATCAGTTTCTTTTACATACTCCTTGTCATTTTATGATGTTTCTTAACAGTTTGTTGTGGTAACCGTTCTTAAATACTGTTGGCCTTACAAACTCCGAATAAGTAACAAAAGTCTGTAAGAAATGACAGTTATTGAGGATTTTAAATCGGCATCATTATGGATGAAGATGGCTTTGTGTTTTCTTGCCGTTGCTTTAGTTTTTGCCTGCATCTCCTTTACAACAACAGGATGGGGTAGCGCTACCAACATTGCAACTTCCTCTACGCAATTCTATGGATTATGGCGGATATGTAGCGATACTGATCAAATTACAGCATGTCAACAGCTTGATGGAACAGCAACAGGTAAAACCAATAACGAGTTTAAGTCAGTAATATAGAAAAATGTAAAAACTGAAATCTTGTTGGTGAAAATGGTAGTTGATATACTATATATAAATACTAGTAGACATTTTTTTCAAAATATTTACTGATTTTCGTAAGTGTGATCATCCTGATGACTAGAATACAAAGAGTACAAAACATGAAAGCAGACCTATAATATTTATGGAACATTATGAATCCTCTATGGATCTTTAGTGTAGAAATATTTCACACTCAAGATGCATACATGATATATATTTACGCTGAAAAAAAAAAGTGAAAAATAAATTATCGAATAAAAGCATTTGTTTTGTGGTCGGCATTTAGCAAACTAGAATCTGTTAAGGGCGATCATGAACCAAAAAAAGATGTAAGAAGCGGTCATGAACTTAAATTACAGTGAGGTGTAATCGAGCAAAAAAAAAAAAAAACAAAAAAAAACAAACAAAAAAACAGCGTGTTCGGGGCGGCCATGAACTTGTAGAGAGCTGTAACCTTGCAAAACATAATTATTAATCAAAATAAAAAGAATGATTACTTTTTCGTATAATAAAATTCTTGATATTAAATATATTTTTGTTTACAGACTGGTATGCAGCTACTCAAGCAATGGTTACATTCGGATTTTCTGGTATACTGATATCATTTTTCCTCTTGATTCTTTTCTTGTTTATAAATAGTTGCAAAACTAATGGACAAATAGGACTAGCAGCTGGAATCGTCAGTGTTGTTACTGGTATGTATATTGAACTAAGCACACACAAAAAACAAAAAAAAACACACCGTAACACACTTGAACACAAAAAACAAAAACGCTAAAAGATACTCTAAACATAAAGTTGATTATTATTTTTAATATCTGAATGCAAATAACAGAAAAACGGCTGCATAAAATAATAATTTCACTCACCGGGTCAAAATATAAAACTTGCCATACCTTACTTAAAAAAGAATAGTAGATAGTTTATTTCAAACTTTAAAAGAGAATTGACTAGTTACATAAAAGAACGATCCAAAAAAATAGATCAGCACCAGAAACATACTTAACTTTATAATACATACATATATAATATAGATGACAAAAGTATTACCTTTAACTTAATATCGAACTGATAGCTTCTTCCAAAATACAAGACGCTGTTATAAGGACGAACAAACATAGTCTTATAGCCTTTCAAATAAGACAAAGATAAAGCTATAATGAAATCTCATTCTGTACAATTATTTTTTTGAGTAATGATACTGTGTCGTAATAACAGGCTTGTTTTACACTATAGTCATTATGGGATCCTTTATATATTGCTTGATCGGTGTGAGTCAATGCTTCGTGTTGAGGCCGTTTTTACCTATAATTGATAATTTTCATACTTTGTGATTTGGATGGAGATTTGTCTCGTTGGACACTCATGAATACCACTGTTTTTATCTTCTTATTTAGAATCATTTTCATGACAGCGTAGACAAGACCATTTCTTGGCGCGCTCATGTTATCAATTGACTGAGCCAGAGTAGGTGAATGTTTTTCTGTAACGCTCACTTGTCACAGCACACGTGTTATAAATATTTACTGCGGGGTCGCCAAAGCCTCTAAACGCCTAAATCAAATAAAACGAACATCTAGCAGAGGACTTGATTTAAATGTTGAATACTCAAACCTTCTTTTTTTTTTATCCTCGTGCACCTACATGTTCTTTTCTCGTTTTATTCCATTAAAAATCAGAGTTCGATATTTTAATTATATTGGTTTTATATAAATATGTTCATAATTTTTCTTTTCTATTTTAGGTATTTTATATCTCATAGGATGCATAGTATTTGGTACACAGTGGGACAAATATTATAAAGATACACCAGTCACTGACTATGCGTTAGAATACGGGTTTGCTTTATCGATTGTTGCCCTTGTTTTAGAAATAACAGCTGGCGTGTTTCTGATAATAGAAACAAAAAGAGCGGTTACAAAATCTTAAGACTTTTATACAACTTTACGGAGGAGTGTTTTGCTTTTTTAAATTTCAGTGTACATTTTCGTTGCAATTAAAGTAAACATTATTCCTTAATTTGTTAACACGCGGTTACCAAATGCCATTTCTTGTATTCATAGGAATTTTAGGAAACATGAGGAAAAGTAGGAGCTTAATAAAAACCTTCTCGTCTCATACCTCATTAGTAAAGATAATACTAGACATCAAATATTACAAATGTTATGATCATTAAAACTAATGTAACCAATGCTATGTTTATATTCTATTAAGGATTTAGATGCTTAATTTTATGGTGTTTTTTTTTTTTATCAAACTTGAAGCGTTGACTGGACAGGCACATTTTGTACGAGATCGCGCTTAATGCTAAAATGTGCTCACGATCCAACCATATAAATTACAACATTAAGAATTTATTTAATGTAATGGTGAAATTATGTTTTCCTATATATGCGGCTTGTCGTAACATTGTCATGACGTTATTGGGATTTGAAAATGTAACTTTGGAGAGTCTCAATATTGCTTCTAGCCTATCTATCAAAATGGCTGCATCTTATTTAAAATCAAGATGAAACTGTCATCAGTGATTGGATCTGTGCTTGTTTCCCGTTCATATATAAACCGACTGGTGACGTCGTTACTTGTAATCAGAATATGGTTAAATTCTCCAAAAAAAAAGTAAAATAAAAAAATTACCGAAAACCAAAGTAAATTCAAATCGGAATTCCGTTATCAAATGGCAAAAATCAATAGCTCAAACTCATCCAACGAATGAAAAACAACTGTCTTATTCGTGACTTCGTACAGGCATTTTCCTTATATAGAAAATGGTGGACTGAACCTTGTTGTCTAGCTTAACCTCTCACTTGTATGACATTCAAAATTCTATTATACTGAAACATGTGTGAACAGAACAAGCATTCATAATGGGAAATGTCAAAAATATGAGAACAGCAGTCAACATTGTGTTATAATCACTATAAAAACAAACTTGTGACAAATGTCAATAAAGAAAAACAAAATGGTATATAGACAAAGCACAGAAGCAAAATTGATAGACAACATACAAAAATGACCACAGCACAACACATCATTGGCGTGATGTATAAGTACCATACTCCACCTTAAAGATATTACCAAACATAGACTTAACAGAAAAGGTTAATAATTTACACAATAAAAATGAAAAAAAGCACTACTTCAAGACCATCAGCTATTATTTGTGAAGTTGATACGGACTATCTATCAACAAGGTCCGGGTATCTTCAGATGATCTTTTTTGTTAAAAGGTCGAGACGTTCTTTGACATAATCTTTCTACCCAGACACTTGTGTGACGATTTACAAAGTCTAAGTAGCAGCAAGTAAAATAACAAAAATACCGGAAATTCAAAGCAAATTCTAAACGGAAAGTCCATAATCAAATGGCGAAATCAAAAGCACAAACATATCAAATGAATGGAAAACAACTGTCTTATTCCTGACTTGATACTTTTCTTATGTAGAAAATGGGGGGTAAAACCTGGTTTTATAGTTAGCTAAACCCTCTCATTTGTTTGGCAGTCGGTTTAAATTTCATTATACTCACTGGGGTAAAGCTGATGACCGTAACTGCATTCACGGTCATCCCAAGATGTGGGATGAAAAAATAGGTCAGCATCTGTATTGTCTGTTACAGTGTTTCTATATCATTTTCTTTACAAAGGAGACATTGATACGATGTAAATTTCTAAAAGATTCACACGGAAATCACAAATTACTTCCGAGAAATGTGCATGAAACAGGAAATTCGATTTAAAAAAATCGCTAAGATGACCGTAAATCACAATCCAGATGACCGTAACAGAATCAGCAATTCATAACAAGGGTGACCGTAATTTGTAAAGGATGACCGTAATTTCTAAATGATGACCGTAACTTTTAAAGGATGATCGTCAATTCTAAGAAATATCCGTATTTGTATAACTATTTTTTTTGTATCAAATGATTAATGGTGTTGATATAAAACGTATTTATATGAGAGTATTATCCTATAGGTAGGAGAAAATAAGACGTGCTTTAAATACAAAGTTCACCATATATATCTTTTTTTACGGTAGAGGGTATAATTTTTAAAATGAACATACAACAAGACATGCACATGAAAAAGATTTTTTTTTATTTCTGGAATTTCTTGTAATGACATATAATATATGCACTTTTTTAAAAATGCCAATGGATGTACACCCATTGATATTATATCGTCTTTGATTTGTCTTCTATTTTGTCTTGCAAGTAAAATAACACAACCGGTTTTTAAAATACTACGACCAAACTAGTGAAGGCGAGCTCCAGCAAAATAGATCCTTAAAATAGTCTTTAGCGTATAGCGTATCACAAGGGGCAGGGGCGGATTAAACCATTTAAAAAAAAGGGGGGGTCCAACCAAGGGTAAAGGGGGTTCAAACTATTGGTCCCCATTCAAATGCACTGATCGGCAAATAAAAAGGGGGTTCCAACCCCCGGACCCCCCCTTGGATCCACCACTGAGGGGAACCTTGTCAATTTGTATATACAGCAATGTTATTCATATATAAAGACAAACTAAGATTTTAATCTGCTTCCTCTGGAACCACACACACAGGCTCAATTACCGGGTATTCATATGTTTGTTTAGTGTTTTTATGCTCCATTCATGGGCATTATGTTTTATGGTCTTTGCGTCCGTTCGTTTGTTCGTCCGTTCGTTTATTCCACCGTTCGTCTGCTCGTTCGTCCGTCTGTCCCATCTCAGGTTAAAGTTTTTGGTCGAGGAGGTTTTTGATGACATTGAAGTCCAATCAACTTGAAACTTAGTACACATGTTTTCTATGATATGATCTTTCTAATCATAATGCCAAATTACAGTTTTTTCCCATTTTAACGGTTCACTGAACATAGAAAATTATAGTGTAGATGAGGCATGTACTAGAGACACCTCAGAGGGACACATTCTTGTTTCTTCAACTTTTCGTCGTATCTCTGTCAATTTGTATTAAAATTTGAAAGTCGTTATCAATAAATATTTCATTGTTTACAATAAATTTGCAATTTACTATCATTGTCATGAACTAAAAATACGGCAAATACTTAAAAATAAATTGAAGAAACATGTTTATATCCGCTAACTAAGCCCCTATTGAGACAAACACAACAAAAAGCTATGAATATAAATACGGATATTCTTAGAATTGAGGGTCATCATTTAAAAGTTACGATCATCCTTTATAAATTACAGTCATTCTTTACAAAGTACGGTCATCTTTTACAAGTTACGGTCATCTGTTTACCAATCACGGTCATCCTTGGTTACGGTCATTTTGAAAATATTTTGATAATGATTTACGGACATCTTAGCGATTGAATTTCGCGTTTCCGGCTGAACATTTTTCGGTAGTAATTTGATTTCTGTGTGAATCTTTTATAAATTTACATCGTATCAATGTATGACACTTTGTAAAGAAAATGATATAGAAACACTGTAACAGACAATACAGATACTGACCTAATTTTTCATCCGACATCTTGGGATGACCGTGAATGCAGTTACGGTCATCAGGTTTACCCCAGTGAATTTAGACATAAACTATCTAAGAGGTAGTGTTTTGTGACATATTTGAGCGATTCTTCATATCTAAGCTTGAATTTGAGCGTCTGTAATGACCAAACCAGTTCAAATTTGTTTCATATCTAATTGAATTGACTGAAGACGACACTAAAGTGTTTAAAAAATGTCAAAAATATTTAATCAAATATACTTCAAATTTTAGGCCAAATTAGACCTTACCGGACCTTCTCCTTTTCCTTTCTAATTTTCTTGTCCAACTGGAACGAATATTACATTTTTGTTTTAATGAAACGTTTGTTCTACTTATAATAGATAATTCGTGAATCCAATGTCTAGGAACGCACTTTTCTTTCTTTTTTTAATGACTGACTCATAAATTCCAATCTTCAATAGCCCTTTTAGTTAAGCGTTTAATAGCTATTGATCTCTTGTGATAATTGTCAACTTCCTGATAAAAATTAACCGACGTGCATCTTCCTGGGAATTTATGATAACGAATTATACAAAGTTCTTTAAATCTAATTACATGTTTTGGCCTTCGACATATTATCTAGAAAATAAAGTATTTTCTGTTAACCCATTTTACGAAAATCATCCTTACTGGGTACAAAATTATCGTTAAATCAGGTTGCTGATAAAACATCGAATCCATAAGTTGAAAAACTGTTTCAATTGTCTACCAAAGTCGGTATTCAGAGAAAAAGAAGTTGTGAAAAATCGACCATCTCTTCACGATGAATATTTTGTTGTTCTTGCGGACAAGGCTTCATATCATGATGTTTGTGTATGTAAATTTGTAAATTGTACTTCAGAGTGTCTTGTAAAAGAATTAGGAATACATGAGCACTAAGGTAATACCACATACGAAACATATCATTTGGCAAGAATGAAATTATGGATAATCATATTTCCCCATGCAGTCGCTTCAATGAACATTAAACTTAACAGCTAATTTGAGGACTTCCCTTTTTGTATCGGATATCTAACCTGAAAAAAAAATCCGTACAAACAATAGCACGTTGTCATCTTGTTTGTATTATCTACAAAGAAAGTGTTCATTAGAATAAAAATAAACTGTCCTCAGTGAAAGAAGGTCTTTATCATATACTGTGAAACTGTTTACTCGCAGTATAATTAGAAAACTAATAACTGGGAAACAACACGAACCCCATACAAAACTGGGGTTGATCTCAGGTGCTCCGGAAGGGTCAGCAGATCCTGCTTCAGATGTGGCACATGTCGTGTTGCTCATTTAAGTACAGATCCGGTGATAAGTCTCAATCGGTAGGTGGTTGACCGTTATTGAATATCTTTATCACAGCTGACGACGGATATGTTTAAAATGTCGAAACTACAATCCCGTCTCCTTTCTCCAAATGTTTCCTACCGATTGAGACTTATCACCGGATCTGTACTTAAATGAGCAAAGGAGACGGGATTGTAGTTTCGACATTTTAAACATATACTTCGTCAGCTGTGATAAAGATATTCAATAACGGTCAACCAACTCGTGATAGCGTCAGGGAGGTATAAGAACCTGAAGGGATGATTTCAATTTCACCAAATTCTTAATATAGTAGCTTCCCTGTGAGAAGCAAACCTCTTTCAACGAAATAATGATAGGAAAGACCTGGAATATCGTATACACATTCCGTATACTGGTGCTGTTTGAATGTTGTTACATAGAAATGGAAAGTTAACAATTGGGAAGCTGAACTCATCTCTTTTGTCTTAAAGTTTTGTTTTCAACCGACCTTGATTATCGCTTTCTAAATGTTAGTAAAAATATGAAGCAGACTTAGCTGTATATGTTGTATCTTTTGCCTCAAGATGGGATAGATGCGTTATCATAGTCACCAAATTTTGATTTCTAATTGAGGGAACTTCATCTATATAGCGGAAAGTAAAGTTAAAGAATAATGTAAACTTCTTTTCTTTCTTCCTAAGAAGTTCCTGTATGAAATCAACCTCCATTGAACCAAGGAACAAGTCGGCATGAAGAGAAATATATAGTAGTTGGTTCCGATGGGAATGCCGATTATTTAAAAAAAAAAATTTGAGGGGGGGACCTCAAAATGAAACAAATCTGTTGTCAAACGAGACGATTTTAATTTTAAAATTATAAATTTCCACCATGTAAACAGCAATATACCAACTTTTGTCCCAAATCACTCTGTGTTCAAGAAGTTGCAGCTGCTACTCGGACTTTATAGAACGTCACTTTTATTTGAGCAGAAGGATGACGAATAAAGGCAATAGTAGTATACCGCTGTTCAAAAGTCATAGATTTAACTAAAACAAATCAAGGTCACAAACCAGTCCCGCCTTTATGTTGTTGTGCTTATGTCTTTTTTTTTTGTTAATTGTCATTCATTTTTGCTCATAAGCTTTTTGTTTTTCTTTGTTGTTTATTTTCATAGTGATTAAGATTATAACACAGAGTTGACTACTATACCCAAACTTTTGAAATTTTTTCTTTTGTGTTTGTTTGTTTTGCTTACATATTGTTGGTAATGCAACTATTATACAAGCGAGAGGTTTAGCTAGCTATAAAACCAGGTTTTATCGACAATTTTCTTCACAAGGAAATATCTGTACCAAGTCAAGAGCAAGACAGTTGATTTCCATTCGTTTCATTTGTTTATGCCCGCGTCACACTGTCCCGATTTTTATATACGATGGACACCCGAATGCGAAAATTGTAAGTTCGTACGAAGTTGGTCCCGATCTCGTTAAAATACCAAAAAGTGACCGAAGCAAATACGATGAATAACGAAGTCTATACGATGGTGCCGAAATTATATACGATAGCAAAAGATGGACATACGAAGGTTAACCGAAGACGGGTATTTAAGCTTCATATCTCAGCCGAATCATACACGATGGATCACGAAGGCTACACGATGGATAACGACGATGGCGCGATGGCCATACGATGTCTAAAAGACGTCGTGTACAGCTTACGATGCATTTAAATTATATGCCGAAGGCATCACGCGTTTTAAATTGTTTGATCAATATTGAATATATATTATATTGTACATTTAATTTCTGGTTTAATCATAAGACGGAAGACCTTGGGCTTGAAGGGTAAAACTTGACTCTGAGTCTGCAAATAATGCCACCAAAATCAGGGAGAGAAAGATGAAGAGGACATTTTTACGTTCAAGGCCAAAGGTCAGGGTCATGCAGATGGACTTGTTTTTTCTCCTTGAAATAGCATAATACACAGGAAATTGGTTGCTCATTTTTTTACCTGCTGGTTCTAAAGACAATATTAAAGGTATTTCCAGTTACTGAATGTTTTGGTTGATTTCTAACAAAATAGTTTATGTATCAAATGCAAATTCAATTTACCGTTTTCTGCATGTGTCATGTACAAATAAAGTGTCCATATTTGTCTACAATATGTTACATACGAGGGGATGCCACGCTCGGCATTGCCTTGTTTGAACTGTAAAATGTGTGCAATAGTCTGAATAATCACCCATAATTATGCCCAGGTTTACTGATCTATCTTAAATTAAGGTAAGGTAATGGGTTCGTTGATCCTTTTTTTCTTCAAAAAGAGCTCTTTCCAGGAGAATATCAAAATAATATAGACAAAAGGAAGGATGTGGGGAAAGCAACAAATGCGGCAAAATATGACATATAGAAACAAAATGGTTATGGAGTAAACATTCGTGTGACAACAACTCAGACGATACATAAAAAATCAGAACAATGAAGAAAAAGTTGGTTTCCCTATATACGTGTACCTGCAGTGTTGGTGTACGAGGCGCGTTTATGATTTTCATTATGTTACTTGATATGAAAAATTGACAAAAAAAAATATTTACTTGTAAAAGTAAATCCTGGGCCTGTAATAGCTGCTCTTTTTGTTCCATTTGGATTAATAGAAACAACGCTGTTGCCTTTCTTGTTCTCATAGAATCATATGATATGAGCTCCATGTTTTGTGAACGTCTTTCTTAATAAAATTAACGGTACCAATTTTTCTTGCACCAGATGCGCATTTCGACAATACATGTCTCTTCAGTGATGCTCGTGGCCAAAATATTTGCAATCCAAAGTATATATAAAAGATGAAGAGCTATAATCCAAAAGATCCAAAAAGTATAGCCAGATCCGTGAAAGGAATCAGAGCTTTGCATGAGGGAGATACATTCCTTAATTTATAATAATTTCTTATATTTTGTAACAGCAAATTTTAATAACACAATAAATCCGTATTTTCATTACTGTCGTATTAGACTGACTAGTGCATATCGCGCAGCATGGCACCTTAAATGTATTTTAGCGCGAAAATTAACTTACATTTAGCTGGATTTATTGCCGTCGTAGTTCCATCTTGTCGCCTTCGTACTTTTATTCGATGGAAACACGACGGGATTACGAGGTCTTCACGAAGTCGTGTTGCCATCGTAAGACCTTCGGGTAGCTTCGTAATTCATTCGTGCAGACATCGTAATGTCAAAACTGCCCGATGGAAACGATGGAAACACGAATGCAATACGATGTTCAAAGATGCATTCCCGGTGACATTACGATGGTGAGGATGGTGATACGAACTCAATACGAACCCTCAACATCGGACGCACCTTCGGGGATTTTTTAACATGTTTAAAAATTTAGAACCCTTCCCGAAGTTGTCCCCGAAGGCTAGAAATAGTGGCCGATGGTTCTACGATGGTTAAAGATGGCACTACGAATAGCCCGATCTGGATACGATCAGTCCCGATTTTGAAAATTTCCATAATCGTGTCGCCATCGGCGTAAAAATCGGGACAGTGTGACACGGGCATTAAGCTTATGATTTTGCCATTGGAAAACTTTCCGTTTTGAATTTTCATTGGAGTTCCTAGGTTTTGTTATTTTACTTGTTTCATTTTTTATTCTACTATATATATTTAGCCAAATTGTGCTCAAAAGTATCAAGTCTTTCTAGTAGTGAACTAATTAGCAGGAGTTTTATAATCTCAGAGATCCTATAGCATCACGTAATTCACTGGTGAAGTATGCAGTACTGCCCTTCATAAAGTTGACTAGTGAAACTCATATATAACTCTCCGTGTGTTCAGGTACATAAACATGTACATCCTTAGCTATGATTTTTGTTTGTTTAAGGGCACCTCAGCTTAAAACTGAATTAGTCACGATTCGGTCGACAAACCAGGTTTGCACCTGTCCTAAGTCAGGAATCTGATGTACAGTAGTTGTCGTTTGTTTATGTAATATATACGTGTTTCTCGTTTCTCGTTTTGTTTATATAGATTAGACCGTTGGTTTTCCCGTTTGAATGGTTTTACACTAGTTATTTTGGGGCCCTTTATAGCTTGTTGTTCGGTGTGAGCCAAGGCTCCGTGTTGAAGGCCGTACTTTAACCTATAATGGTTTAATTTTTGAATTGTTGTTTGGATGGAGAGTTGTCTCATTGGCACTCACACCACATCTTCCTATATCTATATACTCTTAAAGCAGTAACTTAAGTAATGCCATATGTCCTTAAACAATATTATCTTCACGGATTGTCTCATCCATAAAGACGAAATTTGTGAAAAGGTAGTAAAATTAACCCCAAATTCATAAAAAAACCCGTTTGTAGTCTAACAGCCAGACTTTCTTCATTATTATAATAAAATATGGGAGGATAACAGAAATCATTAAAGTCATCTGTCTTTACATCGAAGGCCTTTGCATTCCTTCCATGTTAAGCCGTTTTCCAAACACCTACCATCTGTTACCTCATGTCAATGATTGTACTTTTTAAGGGGTAAATGAATGTCATTTTATTCTTGTTTTTCATTTTAGTTCATTTGATTTGTCTATGTCATTTTTTACCTCATGTCAATGATTGTACTTTTTAAGGGGTAAATGAATGAGGGGGGCAAGGGGGTCCCAATAACAGCAAAACAGCAAATTGATTTGGCTCCTAACAGATAACAAGGAATTAAAATGGACAAAAACAGATAACAGTAAATGAAATATTAAAATAATTCGGTCTTTGACAAATCAGTATTTCTTATTATGAATATAATCCTTTGTAATGCATTCCATTTTCTATGACTTTGTTTTTTAGTATTAATTTATGTATCTAGAATGTGTTTAAATTACTACTCAATATATTGTAATATTTTTTATACGCTCGTTTACGGAACGTATTATGGTATACTGTTGTCCGTCTGTTGTCAACATGTCGGACATTAACTCAAAAACTTTTTAACCAATTTGCATTAAACTTTGGGAAATTGTTTATATCTATTGACGTGAGCTCCCTTTTTTTTTTTTTTTTTTTTTTAATTTTAGATTTTAAGTTTCTGGGTAATGGGTTTTTATTCAATAAATTGGTGTGTTGTTTTTTTCAGTTTTCTGATAATATCTCAAAAATGCTTTCACAAAATTTATAAGCGACATGTACATTTCTAGAAATGCTTTATTAAGCACTAAATAACTTTGTGGTACCACCTCCTCATATAATGTTTATGAAATTGCTATGATATATATATGTTTGTATTTTTGTGTATAACAAATTTGTATTGTCTTGGTATCAATCCTGTAATTTTGGATTTAAACCAATAAAAATTACTTACTTACTTACAAAGCAAGGAATTTTGGTGAATTGTTTATATCTATTAACATTAGGTCAATTTCAATTTTTATAAATTTTAGACTTTACGTTTCCGAGTTAACGGGTTTTATTAATTAAAAAGGGGGGATTTTCCAGTTTTCAGACATTAACACAAAAAATGTTTTCAGCAGTTCTCGTGAAACTTTGCTGAAATGTTTATATCTATTGTTGTAAACTCCCTTCCGATTTTTATTAATTTTAGATTTTATGTTATTGAGTTAAGGGATTTTATTCATTAGAAAGAGGTGGTATTTTCTTGTCTTCAAAAATAACTCAAAAATGCTTTCAGCAGTTCTCATGAAACGTTGGTGTATTGTTTATATATATTGACTGAAGCTCCCTTCGTTGCTAATAAAAAAAATGACCTAAAAGAGTTTGAATATTCTGACTTTTTCTAAATGACCATTTAATGAGGTGTGTGCAGCCTCGGACCCAAGTACATGGTTGGAACTTTCATTGTACAATGCATTTGGTTCTGCTTTGAAAAGAATCACAGAGCTGAGTATATGTACCATGTTATATAAAAGGTTAAATGGTTGTTAGGACCTAGTCCTTAATTGAGATCATTGTCAGATATTCCTGACCATATGTTTTCCTGTTTGTCATATTAAGAATTGTTTTAATTTAATATCTTCGTACGGGAAACAAGGAACATTATTCTCATACAAAAAATTAAGATAATTCTAAATACACATTTATAAAAAAAAATGAATTTATTACAAAGGATAATCATAAGATATCAGTGGCGGATCCAGAACTTTTCCGAAGGGGGGCTCGCTGACTGACCTAAGGGGGGGGACTCCAGTCATGCTTCAATGATTCCCTATATAATCAACCAAATTTTTCCCACGAAAGGGGGGGCCCGGGCCCCCAGGCCCCCCTTGATCCGCCTATGGATATACTTGAATTGTCATGGACCTCACTTCTGAGATGGGTATATGTTAATGGTATCCTTCTCTGAATACGGGACAGACATATTAGTAGTGGTAGACCCCAATGTTCAATGATCTTCAATTTATACCGAATATTGACTGTCAAAAAAAATGTTAACATTCCAATTTTCAATAACAGTTAACAGCAAATACATTATCACAATAACAGATAACAAAAAAACTAAAAGCCCAATAACAGCTAACAAAGAATAAGACAATAACAGCTAACAGAAAATATATTTTCAAAATAACAGATAACAAAGAATTAAATTGCCCCATAACAGCATAACAGTTAAACCCCTTGCCCCCCCTCATGAATGTCATTTTATTCTTGTTTTTCATTTTAGTTCATTTGATTGGTCTATGTCATTTTTTTGTTGTTGACAATGTTTATATAGTGATGGATAATAACACAATGTTGACTGCTGTAGCCCTGTTTTTAACATTTTTACCTATTATGTCTGTTTTGTTTACAATATAATGGAATTTTGTGTGACTGTCATACAAGTGTGAGGTTTGGCAAGTTATAAAAACAGGATTTAATCCATCATTTTCTACATACGGAAACGTCTGTACTACTTCAGGAATATGACAGTTGTTTCGATTTGTTTTTAGCACTTTTGATTTTGTCATTGTAAAAGGAACTTTTCGATTTGAATTTGGTATTTTTTGTTATTTTACTTGTTAAAGTTAACGGTAGATATGTATAAAAAGATTTTGCTTCCATTTTTAAAGAGTCGAATATAATCCTTTTTAAAGATAGAACTTGTTCATCAGTCTTGTCAGCTTTTGGCCTCTGAAAGACTGAAATGTGCAATTGTCTGGAGGATGTACAGATTCAGACAACTGTTGATAAATAATCATAGTAAGATTAAATTTTGTAAATATATGACCTACTTGTTAAGAATTTTCTGTACATATTGAAAGAGGCTTTGCTGGTGGGTCTAAGATTGCAAAAATCATTATTACTTCCATAAAATTATGTCTTGTGCTTGTTCTATATGATCGATCAGCAAAGTATCAATGATAAAGGGACTTTTAGTGGGCCAAGGTTGCCTAAACTTCATGAATGTACACTGCTGCTTTCTGATTGTGGCAGATGTTTATTCATTGTCAAAGGTATTTTTAAACATTCTTCCTGAACTATTGAATATTTTTCATCAAGATACTAAACAACAAACAAAATATTAAAAATATAACCCAAAACAACTTAAATCATAATGAAAGTGTTTATTCATATCATTAACAATAATACACATAACATTCAAAGCATTCTACCATATTGTTTCATTAGCTGTTGTTATGAATTTCCTCTAATATTGAAACATACTTTTTCAACTAAATTTTCTAAATACATTCTTGTCAAAAGCAGACAAATTCCAATGTAGGAGATGAAAGACACAAACTGCTATGTATCCCCTAACACTACCCCTACATGACATTGATGATAGTAAACCTTCTTTGGAATTTGAAGATTACTAGGCAATAACTAAAGGCATTACTTAATCATGGGGGTTTGTAGAACTTTTCTCCCCAACATACAGTATTATTTCTAATTTCGTATTGGTTTCATATGTATTGAAGAAATGTTACAGCAGTTTGAAAAAAAAAGTTTTAAAAACTTATTTTCTTTCTTATTCTCTTAGTTGATTATCCTATTTTCTCCTTGATATCTATTGTCTGAATGTGATTGTATTCATATGGATACTAATAAAAATAAAATATGTGTTCTAATACTTTGAAGTTGAACCCTGTGTTTTACTACAATGGACGTTTAACTTATATTATCTCTCCAGACTTTAAAAGTTGATATATTTTTCAATAATAAAAAAATAAACAGAATTATGTCAAATATTCCTGGGTAAACTTTTAGAATGAATTGGAATAACACAATCTTTTCTTTTTTGGCTGCTCAAATTTCACTTGATTTAACTTTTTAAAATGCATTCAAATAATAAATGCAAAATAAAAAAAAAAGACAGAAGACACAGAAATCTCACTATATCCTTACAGATGACTTAAATAAAAGTAATTTTGGAATATTAGATGTTGACAACATCCTCACTAAAAAAGTAAAGCCTAAAATGTCTTCATCACATTCATACAGGTAAGGCAAAAAACAAACTTTACAAATACATATGCATTCAAATCTAGCAAATAAATCATAAATAATGAAAAAATCGATTACATTTACAATTCATCTTCTTAAATCAAAGACACTTTGTATTTATGGATTTGATCATTAAAGCAATTGAGTATTATATTACAATCAGATGTTCCAGGTTACAATAAAAGACTAGGTCGACTGTAGTATGATACAGCAATGGTCAAGATAAAACATCAATCTAACATACAAAATGGTATATAGATGTCATTATTAACTAAAATGTATATATTAAATAATGAGATGTGGTATTATAGCCAATGAGACAACTATCTTCCAAATACCCAATGATGCAGATGTTATGAACTATGTTACCTTCAACAATAAGCAAAACTGAGTATTTGATTAAAAATGTCAGGCTATGCAAATATCCAGATTTTCATTTTTACATTAGATGATAGGAAATAGTTCCATGCAAATGAAAGTTATGCAAATAACAAAATTATGCAATTAAGTGGAGTGTATAAACTTATATTTCAGGGCACAAGGCATATCTATTAGTGAGCTCACAAGAAAATATTGCTTTTTAGAAAGAATTTTTTTTCAATAATAAAAAAAAAAAAAACATTAAACAAATGCAACAAATTTAATGAAAAAAGGCAAGCTGTACATCAAACCAAAGAAAATAGGCAAGCTGTACATCAAACCAAAGAAAATAGGCAAGCTGTACATCAAACCAAAGAAAACACTGTGTTTGATCATTCTAAAAGATTTTTGAAGGAACTGGATGGGGCCACAATTCCTCAAATTAATCTAAGATCTTTCTTTTCTGCAAGTGATTCTCTGTTTACAATTTCAAAAGAATCAGTCAACTGTTAAGTTTTTTTTGTGAGAAACCATTACTCCTGCAGACATTCAATGATGACAAATGTACACCATTAAAGAAAGCAAAAATGTCCATCAAATTACATGGCATTCAGTTAATCACTATTAGTTTTATTATTTCCTGGAACACCCATCAATTTTAAATAATTAAAATTCAATCAATCAACATTTTCAGGCAATACAAGAAAAAAGCAATGTATAATTATAAATGAATGATACATCTTTCATAATAAATTATACTAAAAGTGTAACAAGTCAACATATTGACATGAACAGTAAATACATTTTTCAGCAGAGAAAATGTGGCATAATATGTGAATAGTTTCAATGGTGAAATATTATGTACTGAATGACATTTTTTCTATGTTTCACAGAGACAATAAATAATTTGTAGATTTATTAAAAATTCCTTCAGATAAATTTAACACTTCTGAATTGGTTTTTCTTTTTGTAAATCTATCTTAACTCAGATCCATTTGAAATCAATATATGCATTATGCATATGATATCAATTCATCAAAATCTACAATGACCAAAAATTTTCACTGTAAGAGGGGCATATTGAATTAGAACTACACTAACAAAGTAACTATCACTAATGCCTGCTGTGTCAAATATATATTTCTTAGTTGCTGCCATTTAATTTTTTGTTAAACAAGTGCCAGTGTCAATTTGAACTGATTTTAAATTGATACATGAATGAAATTTTAATAACATAATGCAAATGTTGAAATCAAAATAGCAATACTTAAATTTGTAACCTATACAAATATTCAAAGTCAATTCCCTGACTGAAGTGGAGGGTAAAAAAATCTCTTAATAATGTCCACACGAGAACTGCCAAGGCTAGTACAACTGTATACATCATAAGTGGTTCATCTTCAACCAACATAAATACAAACTTAATAGTAAACTATGCAAAAGTTTCAAGGGTTAATGACCCATGATTGGGGGTGACCTTGGGCCAAATAATCTCAATAGAATGAGACATGCTAGTGCTTATACATCTATAAACCAAATATCAATATAACTCACAATAAGTAATTCCCCTAAATCTGACCTAATCACAAACTTTAACATGTAAACTCAGCAAAAGTTCCAAAGTCAATGGACTATGACAGCAATTACATTTCCTCATCATTGTATTTAACATGAAAACTTAAGTTATTACCAGAACAATACTATGCTAAAACAAAGTAAGTTTCTTACAGAAACAAAACTTGTGTAGTGTATGCCAAAAAAGGCCATCTCAAGTTTTTAGATTTTAGCAATTTTATGGGATAAATAAACTTCAAAAATATGCAAATTTACATTTTTATCCTTGATCATATCTGTATTAAGATTTTCCTATATTTTCGACTCTTTTTCCTAGTCAGAAACATTCATTATAACACACCCATAAATATTTATGTTTACAATATAAATAAATATAACTGATAAAAGATAAAGTAAATATGACCAATAACTACTAATAACTTATCTAAAGAATGTAAATCAATTATAAATCATGCTTATTATATTGTAAATCATCTGGGTAATTATAGTAGATATAAGTAACTACTTATTATCACATTTAACATCAAACATTCCTTTCTAGTTCTTTTTTAAAACATTTCTTTCACTACACCCTTCATTTAATGTTGATATTAATATTTGGCATTAAATACTAGTAAACTATTAAATCTTGCAAGTGTATCCTATCACTGACCTGTGAAGATACAATGACAGTTAGGGAGGGTTTATTGTTGTTGTTGAAGAATGATGGGGTGTTTGCATTCTTGAGACAAAATCGCTAAACACACTCAAATCCTGAAGCAAAGGAACAGCAATTTTATTCAGAAATATATATGTGATACAATTATTTCATACATTGTGTATGTGCTAGTAAACCGTCTCATCAGAATGTTTATATTTGATGTAATGTAACTTAAGTTTTAGCTTATTTCTTTTGGCTGCAATTTTGGAGGGGTAACAGGTTGATTTTCTTATTCGACTAAACAAATTGACATGTATGATACAAACAAGTCTGATTAAAGATCTATACTAGATTGTAATGATAAATCAATCTAGGCTAAATAAAATATTTAATTGTTCAGATCAAAAAGTCTAACAGTCAGTATATTAACAAGTTGAATGTCCCCGAGGTGCACTTACTATGATAGGGAAGGAACTTATTGCACAAATTGTTTCATTATTCTCCTCACTTTTGTATTTTTTGAAACCCTGTTGGTGTATATATATTGATACAAACTCAATAGTTTTTTCCTGTAGACAATTAGTCCTATTATTACCTTCTAATCAGTCAACAACTAATGACTATACATATGGGGATAGAAATATTTGGTTCTAAATTTATAGTCAATGAGGTAAGGCTTAATAATGAGCTTGATAGGCAAATTTCATACTTGACAATTAATATTTCATGCATTTTCTATGGAACACTACAAGTGCCACAAAGTATCCTCCTAAGTAGGTCCTTACACTAATATCTACAATAGACTTCCAGTAATGGTTAACATTCAATTGAGATAAAAAAAGTTAGTTACATATACACAGCATGCATAGATTGTGGTTAACACATGTATATATAAATTATATTAGTGAATTCATAAAATAAAATAAAAATTTACAATGTATAAACAAATTTATTACCAAAATATTTACCTAAAGAATATGTTCAAACAAAAGCTAACTCTATATGAAAATCAGGCACTTATCTAACCTATTGGTTTCTTTGTCAAGTGGTTTATTGCAGTAATAATCACATAAAGCCTCTCTTTGACACAAAGGATGGATTATCATGAGAAAAAAAAGAAAATCAATATATTGCAATAAATGAAACAACTACAATTTGTATGGAAAATTCAGTCATATTTACAAATGAAATTTTTAAAATTAGTTTTCAAAATTCATCTGCTTATTTTAATAATTCTAACTATATACAATTGCCTTTGAAAATAATCAATATCATAACATGGTTATTTTCCAACCAAGCTAAATAATTGCCTACAGTAAACCCTTGGTTTGTGTACATATACACATGTATTAAATTACTATTACATTAACAGCTGACCCTATAATTTGGTCCTAGAAGTAATCCTCCATGTAATGATACATTTTATACCTTTATCAATATAAATTAAAACATTTACTTGTTTGTCAAATTACAAATTTTCCTAGAAAACTTTAATCATTGGACAAACTGAAATATATATCCCATTTCACTTGCACTTTCTGTTTATTGAAAACCTTCTGCTAGCTAGAAATATGCTAAAATTAGCATCAGTTGAGCATTTTTAATTCAAACCTCAACTTGATATAAAATTCAGACCTATTGTACTGAGTAAAAGTTTTTTTAAATAAAACAGGCTATTATTTGAACTTGGAATTATTTTTAATTATGGAATTTGCATAATTTCTTGTGTTTAAAATTTTTGATAAATTCCATGTAATATTTGGTATTATGATCTTTTGAGCAGTTAATAACACTTTCCATACAATGTATTTTGGTTAGATAGTGTTGTGCGCGGCACAGTACATTCTATTGAAAAATACTATTTTCTTTGTAATAGAAAGTGTTGTGCGCAGCACAGAACATTTCAGTACAGAATAAACGTGGAATTTATTGAAAATTTCAATAACAAGAAATCAAGCAAATTCCATAATAAAAAATAATTCCAAGTTCAAATAATAGCCTGTTATAAGTTCTTTTGTTAATTACCACTATATTTTATATACATGTATTCATTTACCAGGTATGTTGGTCTGTCAATGGGGCCACTGGACATAACTATTAATCTACTCTTGTAAGGATGATGGGATGTCAAACAAGGTCACAATTGGTCCAATGGCTTCAGAAGAGAAGGCTCTTGAAAATTGTGTCATGATCGTCATCCTACGAAGTCAAATAATGACAAAAGCTCCCATAGACTCTGTAGGCCAAGTGAGCAAAAAATGGGTGATGAAATTTTACTGTATCAGTTTTTCTTTTTTTAACAAAAACAAGACTTAAAATCAGATCAAACAAAAAATGTTTCTTGTATGTAGAGATCAGATCATCTACTAAAATACAGTGTAATTGATTAAGAACATAGTATTTGTAAGAGGTGTACACCGAGAAGTACCAAGCTAAATGTGTGTATAACAATATAACAGTTTTTGACTGGTAAGAGACTAGGCCCTTTCACTAATAAAACCACTTAAATTCTTGATATTACAAGTCTTTCTTGGATGGAGGGATCAAATGATCTGGTAAGGTATTTGGTAATTCATGTCCATCTAATTTAATCTTGATCAGGTGATTGGCTAATGCCCATTCATCCGCATCCAGCATACCATCTTTATCTATGTCTGATAGTTTCCACACTTTCCCTAACATAGAGTTTGGTAGCTTGGATCTGACCATTTCTGACTTTGCTGCAGCACCAGTAATTTTTCCATTGATTGGATTAAGTTTATCAAATGATTCATCATATTTGTATTTCTCTTGACCAACGATCCATTCATGCTCACCACGACCTTCGTCAACGCCTTCTCCCCTTCCATAACCAAACATACTCTCATTCATTGTATCAAAAGCCCCACCTTTAACATTTGGTTCCCCTACACTACTTTCTTGCTCATGTGGGATCATTGTCATAAGCCTGGCTATATCTGTAGAAAGCATGGTATCAACGGTTTCAATTAACTTTGGTTTCAATGCATGGAATTTTGTAAAGTCTTGATGCTGGAGTACTTCTCTCATTTTTTCTATATCTGGGAAATCTCCTGGTGAAATCTGGTGTTCTCTCTGTAGAACTTCATATATTTCTTTTAATCCTTTCATTAATTCTTTCTTCTTTGCATCCTTGCCAAACATTGAGGGCATCTCTTTCTTTAAATGACTGATTATGTAGGCATGTACCTAGAATGAGAAAATATTAGTACATGTAACATATCTATCAAAATACTAGTCAGTATAACATTGACTTTGTCATGCAAATCAAACACTAGCATGACTAAGAAGTCAGTAAAGGCCTACATATTGTATCTCAGTAAGGTTAAATTGAGTGAATGATTTATACCACAGATGTAACTCATGTATTCATTTTTATACTCATACATGCATAAACTATACATAAGCATAAAACTTACCCCAGTTGCATTATACATGTTATAATCATGTATAAAAACCTCTCAATAACTTCTGAATTTACAGAGAAAAACTCATTTCACTAAAGTGTCTGTTACAAGTCAAAAACCTCATCAGTGGTTGTCTTATGGTCTATCTTTAACATTGTATTCTAAATTTGGAGAATTTGGTATAGATGGCAGATCTTTATATGATTAATTCTTTCGGTTTATTTTGTTCTCAGTTGTATAGACTTTGGACAATTTTAGATGATAGATTGTTGGTTGCTCAACCTCCAGTTGTAAGGACAGTTTTAGAGTTTGATATATTGTATAGACATCTGTCGATAACATCATGTCATGTATAATATTGTTGAAGACTACATGTTGCCATTTTGGTCTCCCTTTCATGTTTTTTTAATTTTTGCTCATATTTCCATTATAAGATAATATGTTGACCACTGAGTGACATATTGTTATTTTGTCACTGGGTGGCTGTATGTATCATTTGTGTTTTCCCCATATTACCACTTTTTATATCTAAAGTAAAATTGTACTTTTAAACATAATGTAAAATTAACAAACAAAATGATTAAGTGTGGGAAAAAATGATAAGTGTGGGAAAAAGTGATAAGTGTTATAAGTTATAACAATTCAGTTTTAAGTAATAAACATTTATGAGTTAGTTTAATCTAAAAAAAAACTATATATATATATATATATCTAAAGTCTAATAATTATGATAGAATCAAAGGACCCGAAAAAATTGAGAGCTTTTTGTTCAATTTTATATGTCCTCTTTCCTGTTTGTTTTTAACAAAATTCTAAACTGCAATATGATAAACAAATATCAAACTCTTCCCTAAGCTTTTTCTAAAAATCATTTTCATGCATGTCAATTTAAGAGTTAGAAGATACAATGCAATATATAAATATTGAGCGAATACTTTACATTAAATTAAAGTGACCAAAAACATAAAGATGAAAACAAATGTAAATAAATACATGAAATAGGGAGAGTGTCCCATGGACACAGATGATGCTGTCACTTGCATTCATGTATAATGTTATAAACATGAAAAAGGAACATAATTCTGGAGAATGGTTAAAGTGACACTACAAAAATTTGGTAATAAGCATTGTGTATAAGTTTTACAATATTTGGTTTAGGCAAATTTTAGTGAGAGAACTGAAACCAAAATAAATCATCAATTTCTTCATTTGTAAACAGGCATATGATTTTTGAGTATGATAGAAGTGGCACCCCTAAAATTCAAATGTGATCTGTGCGTTGTGGACATAAGCATTGTGCATAAGTTTCATAAGATTTGGTCGAGGCAAACTTAAGCTAAAGTACAGAATTTGTAAAGGGGCATAACTCTAGAACAGTAAAGTGATGCCATCAAAATTTAAACTTGATCTGTGTTTGTGTTGATAAACATTAGGTTTAATAACATTTGATTGTGGCAAACTTAAGTTGGAGAATGGATTTGGGAAATGTTGACATACACACATCAAGGGTAATGCCGCTATGAAAGGGGTATAAAATAGAAAAATGTGTGTGATAGTTTTCCTAAAGCTTTTATACTAAAAAAAATAGTTTATTTAGGAATTGGCTTTCTTCCAACTTTATAGGAAGTAGGATGTTGTTATATCCAATATACATGTATAATATCAACATGACAACATATATATTAATGGATATAAAGAGAATGACACATAAGCTAAAGTTCACTTTCCTTTATGTGTCAGATTAATGTTTATAAAACACCTAATTATCTACCTTGTTACATGTATAAATAACAATGTATACTATCATGATTATAGTAATGTACTCAGATGATGAGGTTAATATAAACAGCATACATTGTAGAGACCCATTTTCTATTCCAGATCTAAACAATTGATACTTTAGAAAAGCTTCATACATTTGTATAAATTGTAATACATCATAACATGTACATATAATGTATGGCTGATTTTAACATCAATCCATCAGAAGATGCTGTTATTTTGTTAAATTTGAGTCAATCATTTAAACAACTAAATATGTTTGGACTTATCATGTACTTATGGACAGTGCATTTCTGTATACATGTATGATTAAATGCAATATTATATAGCTACATGTATATATACATTTTTTTGTACAGTAACAGTACATGTATCTATGTCATGGAACAAGTTTGTTAAAAGGTTTCATGTAATGTCATTTCCAGGATTCATTGATTCAGCTTTAAAGTTAAACTGATTACTTGTATACATATGTACATGTACATTAATTTGTATCTACACATAATTCTATGTGTTAAGTTTTAGTGATACTAGTTAAAATCCTTTAGAATGACTTTTAAAATTAAAGAAGGGTTTTCCACATCAAAGGAATTTTGAAAAGAAGCTAGTTACTTTATACTGATGCGACACATAAGTTTCGATATACTTTTGAATGAAGTAAGGGAGACAATTTGCTATTTATTGTGAAGTAAATTTCTTCCAGTCTCATGATAGCTTCTTGCACACCGATTCCAAAAATATAGTTTCTTTATCATTTTGCCTTAAAATCAGAAGATAATTGGCCACTTCCGGTTGATCAAAAGTCATTTCAAGTCTTGAGTGATAAGTTAATGAATTCAAATAACAAAATGTATGAATTTTGAGTACTTTTTCATGAAAAAAGTGCAAAAATAGCTACTTCTGGTTTTTTGAAGGTCACTTCCGGTTGACATTTTTCAAGGTCATATGTCATCAAACCTTTTATAAAATGTCATATGGCCATATTATGAACCAAGTTAAAGAAATAACCAATTAACCTTATAATTGAACATTTTAGGGACAATAACTTCTATAAGATGCCATTGGATTGTTTCAGACCAAATGTAAATTATCTTCATTACAATAAAACAAACATTTTCCACTTGTTCTTTTAAATATATCTTTAAAAGTGTTTGAGAAAATGCCAAAATAAGCCAAATTCAAATTTTAGAATATGACCTTGACCTTTGACCTTGACCCAATTTTTTCATTTTTTTGGACCAGGGACCTCAAATCAAAAGATCCTAGGTCTCTATCACTTATGGTTTACAAGATAAAAATGCATATCACTTATATCAAATGCATAAGGGAAAATAACTCTCATATGGAGCATTCATATTGCTTCGGTCAAAATAGGACAAATCATGCGAAGGATATAATGAGCAATTTTATAAAATAAATTTATCGTAATCTTTTACGGTTGCGAAGGAGTAGTGGACACAAGGAAAACAGTGTTTAGGGAGATAACTCCTACAAAGAAAAGTATTCGGTTACACAGGGTAAATTTCAAAGGCGCATAAACTGTTCAATATCATATACCAAATATCTAAGCGACATATTGCGAAACAAATATTTATCACAAGAACAAAATTAGGCAGAAGAAAAAAAAAAAAAAAATAATCAGAAGAAAAACAATAGGTCTTTCCACAGAAAAGTGGAAAGACCTAATAAAGTAGACAACATTTCAGTGATTTTACTCTTGTTTCATTTATACAAAAATGTACATTGTATAACATGTTTAAGTACGCTGAACTTTTTGTTTCCGTTCTCTAACTTAAGTTTGCCTCATTTTGAAAATTGAAGGGCTATATCATGCCCTTTGGGTGTAGATCTTTATTTTTAATTGATTCACATTTTATCATGTCAGTGTCTTTTAAAGCAGACTATAGTTTATTGATTGTGCATCATTATCTAAGACAAAATGGTATGGATATTTGCAAATTATTGAAGGCCATACATACAGTCACCTACATACATGTTCATGTATACATGTAGCTCTTTTCATCCATATTGATCTGACTCTGATGGATATAGAAGAAGTTTTATGGTCAATCATACATTTTTGTACCACATATCCTTATTTTATTTATGTGTCATGTACTATGAAATTAATTTTTATTTGACATCAAATTCTGTTTGATCATGTTATATCACACAAGCTATGCTAGTATCGATTGGTATAAGCAGACTACCTTGGAATTAATTTCATCTAAAATTCAGGGATCATTCATCTTACATGTACATGTATCAAATTTATGGTATCAAATTTGCTAAATGACTTCCTACATTTCTACATGTACATGTGTTGTAAAAATAATTCATATCAGATAACATTGACCTTGCTATCATTTGGTGTTTAATTTTTAAGTTACAAAAAGAATTTATTATAATTCAATTTTGAATGTAACACTTCTTATAAATGGCTGACTGAAAGATGTTCGTCAATCAGCGCAAAGTTAAATTATTTAAAGTCATCTCTGAACTACATTGTAGCTAGATTTGCTACATTTTACTTTTGGGCTACGGATACATGTATATAATTAATCGTTGGTTTGATATTCTTGTGATAGATAATAATGTAGACATGAGTCAGCAGTGGTACAAATTCGCAATGATTGCAGTTCTTCTAGTTGATCGTAATTGTTCGTATTAGTTGACTGTTAGTATTTCAAGTTGACTTTAGTACGAGCTTGTAAAAGTATGAATGGACTTGCTTCCCTGGAAAGAAAACCGAGTTTGTGTTCTACAGTAAAAAAGTTATGAGACACAAATCAGACAAATGTTTGCTACTACAGGGATCAATAGTGAGGTCTGACTGACCTGTCCATAGTAAATGTAAATGACTCCCACCTTCAACCCAAGTCCATGATGTCTAAGTTTGGAATAAAATGACAGGTGTTAGGTCTAGCAAAGTGATATGCATATGTGACGCCTATGAGATTGACCTTGTATGTCATTCAATCTTTTTAAAATGACAAACAGGAATGGATATGGTTTAGGAGTTGGTATCTCAATCTTTTACAAGTTCTCAAAACACACACAAGAGGGTGTGATTTTTTATATTGTCCCATACATGAATATATATGGTTTAGAGGTGGGGGACCCCAGTGACTTCCCCTATATTTCATTTGATTTGTTATATTGTCCAATACATGAATATATATGGTTGAGGGGTGGGGATCTCATCTGTTTCCAAGTTATCAAACAGGGTTGGGTAGGGTGACCCTTAGGACTCTCCCTATATTTCATTTGATTTGTTCTTTTGTCCCATACATGAAAATAAAATTGAGAATGGAAATGGGGAATGTGCCAAAGAGACAACAACCGGACCATAGAAAAAAACAACAGCAGAAGGACACCAACAGGTCTTCAATGTAGCGAGAAATTCCCGCACCCGGAGGGGTCCTTCAGCTGGCCCTAAACAAATATATACTAGTTCAGTGATAATGAACGCCATACTAATTTCCAAATTGTACACAAGAAACTAAAATTAAAATAATACAAGACTAACAAAGGCCAGAGGCTCCTGACTTGGGATATATGGTTTAATTTAAGGTAAGGATCTCGACTGTTTCCAAGTTCTCAAACAACAGGAGGGGTGGGGTGATCGCAGGGACTTCCCCTACATGTATATTTTATTTGATTTGTTATATGTATTTAGTCCCATACATGTAACATGAGTATATATGGTTACGTGGTGAGGATCTTGACTGTTTCCAAGTTCTCAAACATGAGGGTGCAGTGACCCTAGGGACTCCCCCTATAATTCATTTGATTTGTTATATTGTCCAATACAGGAATATATATGGTTTATGGAGGGGATCTCAACCGTTTTCAAATTCTCAAACAGGAAGGGGTAGAGTGGCCCCACGAACTCCACCTATATTTCATATGATTTGTTATATTTTCCCATACATGAATATATATGGTTTAGGGGTGGGGATCTCGACCGTTTCAAAGTTCTCATACAGGAGGGGTGGGATGACCCACAGGGACTCTCCCTATATTTCATTTGATTTATTATATTGTCCAATACATGAATATATATGGTTTAGGGGTGGGGATCTCGACTGTTTCAAAGTTCACAAACAGGAGTGGCGGGGTGACCCCAGGGACTTCCCCTGTATTTCATTTGATTGGTTATATTGTCCCATACATGAATAAATATGGTTGAGGGTTGAGGATCTCGACTGTTTCCAAGTTCTGAAGCAGGAGTTGGTGGGTGACCCTAGGGACTTCACCTATATTTCATTTGATTTGTTATATAGTCCCATACATGAATGTATATGGTTGAGAGGTGGGGATCTCATCCGTTTCAAAGTTATCAAACAGGAGGGGGTAGAGTGGCCCGAAGTACTCCACATACATATAATTTGCTTACATTCGGGTATCATATAATCTAGTTGCACTATATATGTGTAAAATAAGAAACTTCCAGCTATTTTAACTGACCCATCAAAATTGAGAAAAAAAAATACCCATTTAGTAATATGTTTACAAAAAAAGCATCTAACTTACTTTACCAACATCTATTACTGATAAAGAAAATTTATACTGTCACCAGGACCATATAAATTGTTAGATATACTGTTCCCAGCTGTCACAAAGACTCACATTGTATTGGATTTTGACATCAAAATTTGTCAAAAAGTCATTTTAAGTTTCCTATGGATACCTATGGATCTTCAGAACGCTGGCACTGTTGCACCATTATATTCTGCTCTACTTCATCATCATTGTCATAATTGTATTTAATTGTACGTGTCTCACATTTTCAGTACAAAATATTTTCTGTTTTTTCATTCTTTTACATATATCTTTTGGTTTTCAATTCTAGTGTTTATATCTATTTACCATGCAAAGATGTATTTTGTCATCTGTCTGATTTTTTTAAAAGTTCAAAGATCGCCAAAACCCGGAATTACCCATATCCGCTTCCGGATTCGGCGATTTTCTGTATAAAGCTAGCGGTTGAACAAAAGGAACATCGCTGTCATGAATAATGCTAAAAACAAGTTTTGAGATCGTTTATTAGGAGACTTTGGTAAAAAGGTTTGCAAAGTTATTTTTTTTTATTTCCTCTCAAGTCGTGCATGTCGAGCGTAGCTAGTAACCAAGTCGAAAGTCCGACTGCAAAAGTGGAAGTTCGCAGACCTTGGACAATCGCTAATTGAACCCCTGCCTCCAAATTGAAAAGATACAAAAATTTCGTCTTATAATTTAAAATTGCCGCCAACTGTATGAACAGTGGAACTTATTTTAATACTACTGATGTAGTTGACTACGTACTGACGACAAACAATATTCCTACGACTTTTGCCATTTGGGAAATCTAAACTACTTGTCTTGTCTTTAGAAATTTTCGGCGATTAAACATTTCATATATTTGTTCTTTGACAGCGTAGACAAAATATCAGGGGATAATAAACTACATAAAGATTCCTAATGTGCCCTACTTCCTATGTGCAACTTCAAAACTTTTGGATAAATCGACGATCATTTAAGGTTTTTCTGATCATATTTTTTGTAATCAAGAATTAAAAGTATGAAAAAACTGTCCAATTAGTTATGAATAACATAACATCCAGCTAGATAATAACAATGGCACATATTTCAGCATTTATTGGGTATACATGTAACACAAATCTAGGGTGCTCGCATAAGGTAGCTTAACTGCCTAAAAATCTTAATAACTTATTTTTCAAATGGTCACTGATCCATGAAAATTGGTTGAAAGGACAATTGACCAGTTCAAATTAGGAATAATTACCTTTGCCAACCTTGCCCTTTTGATGAGGTCATTTAGTTTCCGTAAAGCTGCATTTTTTGGTAAGCTCTTTAAATCATTAAACAGGTCTTGTTCTTCAAGTTCAAATAATTTCCTATTCTCATCAAAGTGTAAAGGTTTGTCCCAGAAAGAACCTATATATACTCTTGCAACTTCAGGGGTGTTCAAAACTTTTCCAAGGGACCACATTAATGCACCATAAACTCTCATCAATTGTTGAGGGTCCACCATGTCTGCTTTGTTCAAAATTATTCTGATTTTGTCATCATATCCCTTAACTGCATCAATTGCTCGTTTGAATTCGTCTGAAATGTCCAGTTTGTGTGCATCAAAAAGAAGCAATATTCTATCCACTCTTTCTGCAAACCATTCCAACACACCAGCAAAATCATATCCACGGTCAAGTCTCTGTTTTTCTCCTGACAAAATACCTGGTGTGTCTATAATTGTTAAACTATCAACAACTGGATTTTTTAATGTTGAACACTGAAATCGATTCAGAAATGCATTTCCAAATTTTGTGAGTGGTTTAAATTGCTTTTTACTATCAACAACAAGGGCGTTACCAGGAACAATTCCATCTTGATCTCCACTCATTACAGCTATGAACCGATCTGTTGTCGGCTCTGGACCTATTCGTATTCCAGGAAAATCTTGCTCTAGGAGGAATCTTATAAAGGTTGTCTTGCCGGTTGAATATTGGCCGATGAGGAGTATCATTGGTTTAGCGTCAAAATCTGGATCATCAAGTTGGGGGGAGTGGAAGTCATGAAACTTATAATGTTCCTCTAAAGGTAACAGTTTTGTTCTGTATATAGCTTTAAGGCCATCGGCAACAGTATCGAATACCTCAGGTTCCTTCCGCTTGCTATTCCCGTCAAGCCACTTCATCTTGAAATTCTAAATAACTTTCACTTTTAAAGTCGGTTTATTCCTTCAGACGTGACATATATTGCGGAAGTGATCGTATATTATGTGCGCTTGCTCAATTCATATTCCGGAAATAAATATTTCCCGCAATATAACGGAAGCTTTCGGGTTTTATCTTTTGGTACGTTAACAAAAATTCAGATGAGTTCCGTATGTATGTGTACGTCATTCAATGTTTTGGTTTCTTTTCAGCTGACACCCAAGTCCAAGACAACATTGTACGATTTTACAGCCCAGAAGAAACCAAATACCTAAAAATATACGCATCATCAATTTCAAGTATTCCAATCGGTAAACAGTGTTCTGAAAGTTCAATTACAAATCGTACCATGTTTATCATATAAATAACAATGAGCTCATAATCATGTTTTTTATGTCAATATTTACATATATAGATACGTGTATGATCATTATCTCATCATCAATGATCATAATACTTTCCAAAACAAAATGAAATTTTTTTGTGATAAATTATGTAACAAGGTAATTGTTTGATTTTTTTCAAGACTTTTATAGGATTTAATAGGCTCTATATATATCTATATTAAGAGGGGAGGGTTCTGATCCCAAAATCCTGAGGTTCTGAATTTTAAAAAAAATCTAATCCGGACATCCCGAAATTTAAAAAAAGAAATGCTGGATCCCAAAAGGTTCAATTTCGAAATCCTGAGCCTAAAAAATAACGCCAAAAAAGGTCATGCCCCCCTATCAACTATTACGTTGAAATTTAACAATTACAAAACGTTGTTATTACATTGGAAACTAAAAAAAAGTTATTTATACATTGGACACTGGACACTAGTTGCTGATTGCTCAGTTTGGTTAGGAACTGATTAATTACAAACTTCATAGAGTAATATTGGTGACTTCAGTGACATTGTGTTTCGTATTGTCTATTGATACATACATGTAAGAATAATTAAACTTTCAACACACTTTTTATATGCCCGTCAAAATTTTGACGGGACGTATTATGTTATACAAATGTCTGGTGTCTGTCCGGCGTAAACATGTTGCACCATAACTTGAGAACAACTTATCCAAATTTCATGAAACTTATTATAATTGTTTCTTATGATGATCAAATGATCTGTATACTTTTGATGAAAATAAGATTAAAACATTTTGAGTTAAGGCATTTTATAACTAAAACAGGGGTGTGATTTTTTCACATGTCGCACCGTATTTCAAAAACGATTTTTGATTATTGCTTAAAACTTTACACACTTCTTAGTTATATTAATCTCAAGATCTGTATACTTTTTGGTGATGATTCAAAATTTCATTTTTGAGTTGTTGAGAATTTTGTAAAAAAGGGGGAGTTTTTTTTTACATGTCGCGCCGTATCTCAAAAACGATTTATTATTATTGCTTAAAACTTTACACACATCTTTGTTATATTAATCTAAAGATCTGTATACTTTTTGGTGATTATTCAAAATTTTATTTTTGAGTTATTGAGTATTTTTTAAAACAGGGGAGGGTTTTTTATATGTCTCGCCGTATTTCAAAAATAAGTTATGATTATTGCGTAAAACTTTACACACTTCTTTGATATATTAATCTAAAGATCTGTATACTTTTTGGTTTTGATTCAAAATTTTATTTTGGTAATATTTAGTTTTTGTAAAAAAAAAAACAGGGTGGGGGGTTTCACATGTTCCGCCATACGTGTCTCTAAAACAATATATGGTTATTGCTTAAAACTTTCTCAGAAACTATTTATGATTATTGCATAAGACTTCCACATAAGACGTCGGGCGTATCATGCGCTCATGGCGCAGCTGTTAATTTTTACATGTTGCGCCGTATCTCAAAAAAGATTTATCATTATTGCTTTAAACTTTACACATGTCTTTGTTATATTAATCTAAAGATCTGTATACTTTTTGGTGATGATTCAAAATTTCATTTTTGAGTTATTGAGTATTTTGTAAAAAAAGGGGGAGGGTTTTTTTTACATGTTGTGCCGTATCTCAAAAACAATGTATGATTATTGCTTAAAACTTTACACACTTCTTTGTTATATTAATCTAAAGATCTGTATACTTTTTGGTGATGATTCAAAATTTTATTTTGGAGTTATTGAGTATTTTGTTAATCAGGGGAGGGTTTGTTTTACATGTCGCGCCGTATTTCTAAAATAATTTATAATTATTGCTTAAAACTTTACACACTTCTTTGTTATATTAATCTTAAGATCTCTATACTTTTTGGTTTTGATTCAAAATTTTATTTAAGTGATATTTAGTTTTTTGTAAAAAAAAAAAACAGGGTGGGGGGGTTTCACATGTCCCGCCGTGTCTCTAAAACAATATATGGTTATTGCTTAAAACTTTCTCAGAAACTATTGATGATTATTGCATAAAACTTCCAAACCAGACGTGGGGCGTATCATGGGGCGTATCATGCGCTCATGGCGCAGCTGTTTATTTTTACATGTTACGCCGTATCTCAAAAACAATTTATGATTATTACTTAAAACTTTACACACTTCTTTGTTAATTTAATCTAAAGATCTGTATACTTTTTGGTTTTGATTCAAATTTTTATTATAGTGATATTTAGTTTTTTTGTAAAAAACAAAAAGGGGGGTTTCATATGTCCCGCCGCATCTCAAAAACAATATATGGTTATTGCTTAAAACTTCCTCTGAAACTATTTATGATTATTGCATAAAACTTCCACACAAGACGACGGGCGTATCATGCGCTCATGACGCAGCTGTTTATCAGATAATGTTAGATTATTAGAAGAATTGAAAAAATGTTTACCTGCAGCTTGCATGGCAGACATTATAAGCTGGTACTGTCATGGAATAGAAGTTCGTAAAGGAAAACATATTCTGGAATATTATTTCCACAGGAATAAATTTTACAGTATATGTTCATAACGGAATAAATGGTATAGAATATTTGTTCCAACAGGAATAGATATTATGACATTGTTTATAACAAAGTTTCCATTGGAACTTCTGTTAGGCAGAACAAATATACACTGACAGTACAACTTCAATAATGGAAATTGAAACTGTTTTGTCTCCACAATCGAAATGCACATTCAAGCATCACTCATTTATGATGGCTACCTAGAGCGGTAACTGACAAAAATACATCGGACTAAAACATTCACCCAAAAGCGCATACTGGATGAGCAGACCCTGCCATTTAAAATAAAATATACAATCTGTATTCAATATTGTATCATTGAATTGTAACTGAACAAAAATTATATAAGCCATTGTTATATTTCTGGGCTATGATTAAAAGTCTAATCTTGTAGCTCATTTAGTTGGTACATTGTACATGTAGGTCATTAAAAAACACTTGTTTAACTTGTTTTACTTCTTTCTTCTTGATTGATTTAAAAAAAATAATAACTTAATTTTCATTAGCATTTGCTGAAAAGTAATCAATAGCTTTATTCAACTTTTTATGAAAACAGGTACAAAACTTGTAGTTGAGTTGCAAATTAATGATCTTGGATATGACCTGGATTGATTTTGATAAAATACCCTAATTTTTACATAAATTACCAAGGTTGCATGAAAAGGACTGAAACATTCTGACATGAAAAGACTTTGAGGTTAACAAGGCAACTGAATTAGGGCCATTCTTTACTAAGAGGAAGAAGGCTTGACATTGGAAATTTTACAAATGACAATTCTTGAAATTATTGATTAAAAAATTGGTGGTTAATTCACTATTACTTAGTATTCTCTTGAAATTTCTTACATCATCCTGGTAGAAAGAAAATTATGAAATAACATCTTGTTTCTAGAAGTTAAAGCGTCACATCCTCAACTTATCTTTAAGAAAATCATTTTAAATAGCATCACATTCTAGCAATAAAGCATCACAGTAGCCTGATGCAAAAAGCCCCTTGGAAAAACACTGTAATCCTAACAATGAAATGAAGTGAAATGACTTGAGTGAATTTTTCATCCACAGTGCGGATCCAGAACTTTTCCTAAGAGGGGCCCCGCTGACTGACCTAAGGGGGGGGGCCCGCTCCAGTCATGCTTCAATGATTCTTTATATAATCAACCAAATTTTTTCCATGAAAGGGCCCCCCCCCCCCCACCTGGATTCGCCTATGATCCATCCCTGGTAACATGGGTTAGTGCTCCAACCAACCCCATAACTGAGGCAGTGTTGTACAAACTTATTAACTCTAAATCAAGATAACGCCAATGGGAAACAATGTATTGTACCATAATTGTATCTACATCATGAACATGTATATATATACTAAAGCACTGACTTATAATTATAATACATTTTGTTTAACAGATTTGTGGTATTGCTGAAAATGGGTAGAATATTTCTAAGACATATTGGAGGTACTCGTCTCTTTTCATGCTCCAACTGTGACACCCCTTTGACTAATAGAGCAGAACTTATCTCAACAAGATTTACAGGTACAGAATATAAAAATAACTTGAATATTATGTTTTAATAATTGGTTAAATTTCCATTAGACAGAACATGGCATGCATGGTGGAAATATTGAGTATAATTTGAATTGTGAAAATCTGTTAAGAATGCTATTCTACATCTTGAAAATTGTCAGATATTTAGACCTTCATCTTATTTAAAACATATACACAAAAAGAAATCATTTATCGGTAATTTTTAGTTATTAAGATTTTCTTTCCAGGTTAGACAGCAATGTCAGTTTAATGGTGAAATTGTACACATTATTGACTGTTGGAATTACACATCTATATATATACTAAGTAAAAGTGCAGAGCTCAATTAACTCTACCTCTAAATAAAATTCTTAGTGTGCAGTACATTCAGCATATTCAGCTTCTACTTGCTTGATCTGAAAGCCCTTTTCAGAAGTTCTGAAATTTTATTTTCATCTGTTGTTTTTTTTTTAGAAAATTTTATAGTTTATTTTGAATAAAAAAATTACACAATGCATGTTTAAGTTACTGCAATTATAACCCTGGTGCATTTTTCCCAATAATAAAAACATTGCAATAATTTCTGAATTTACAGTACCTTTTGTTCAGTCTGAATATTAAGGGACAACATCAAAAGTTCAATGTAGGATAAACAACTTAATTCACATAGTTTTTTCACCGACCCCCCTCTTAACTTAAATAGGAAAACATTGATTGAGCCATATAGATATATGTAAAATCGATTTTGGATAAACAAAACTTGTAGCAATTTTAACCCACCCCCACCCCACCCCAAAGTATTTGATTTAATTTTTTTATCCTACATTTATCTTTTGATGTCGTCCCTAAACTGATGCACATTTTCTACTATCCCGATGATTGCGTAGTTGTTGGAGGTGAAATATCTATAATACTAAAGATAAGTATTCTGGATATTAAACAAAAGGTGTGGCTCAAACTGACAGGAAAACTAAAAGAAATAGGGTCTGTTTTGTTTTGGTTTGTGTCATATCAGATTGAAATGGTGTATACACATGTACGTGTTATATGGTATAATGTTAAAACAAGATCTTCTTTGATATGTTAGAGTATAATGTTTTAATAACTAAATTGCATTTTCATATGCATTTATTGTACATACTAGTTTCATGTTGAGCACGTCTTTACTTTTCAGGTGCCACTGGAAGAGCTTTTTTGTTCAACAGAGTTGTGAATCTCAGCTATAGTGAAGTCCAAGACAGAGTGATGTTAACAGGTCGTCACATGGTTAGAGATGTCTCATGTAAAAACTGTGAAGCTAAGCTTGGTTGGGTTTATGAGTTTGCTACAGAAGATAACCAGAGATATAAAGAAGGGAGAGTAATTCTGGAGCGTGCGCTGGTAACAGAAAGTGAAGGATTTGATGAACATGGTACCAGTCATAGTGACAGCTGAAATATTGTTTTGCAACTGTAAATAAATCACTAATGTGCTTCTTTGGCACTTAGAGTCACATGTACAGTTGAGGGTTAGAACAATTTAGGATGGTTATAGAGAGAATTCTCTGAGAAGTAAGAGACATTTTATAGGTACTGATTTGTATGTACATATGAAATACTTTGATCCTTTGTCCTAAATTGAATGAATGTGTGTGATAGCATGAGAAAGCCCTGTTTACAAGAACCTTCAGTGTACTGCAAAGATGGGTTCAGGAAGATTCTTAGCTCTCTTTGTTGAATCCAGTAATACTTCAAAATGGGGGATGGGGAGTGGAGGTTGTTTTTAATGTTTTTAGGGAAATGTTTATAGGGAAACTTTATATATTTTATATACTCATGAGAGTATTTTCCTTCAACCTTTTAACAAAACATGTAAATAAAATTATCAATAAAACAGTAATAGTAATTCAATAAAGGATCAAACATAACACTTTCATATTGTAATTTACTAATTAAAGTATTAAATAAATCGACACTATAATCATACAGTTATGTAGGTTCATCCTTTTAACAGACTGTAACAGCAAAATGAGAGCTCACTAGCAATGAATTGTAGTCAGAATATTTCTGTTGTAAATGATGAAAAGTAAACTTCAACTAATTTGGTTCACTATATTGTCAAACTAAGCCAGTAATATGAGTTGTTTAGTGAATTCTTATTTTTTTTGTTTTATACCCCCATTTTAGGAGTGCAGCCAATATAAAAATAAAAGGCTAATTGCATTTAACTTGTCTGTCAGTCTGTCCATTAGTCCAGCAAATATTTACCTCACACTTTTCTCAGGAATGATTGAACATAAAGACTTCATATTTTGTCAATAGCTTGATTGATGAGTGGTAATTTTGGGGTTCATTAGATGTCTTCTACCTTATACTAGTACTTATATTTTAAATATTTCAGTATATAAAAAAAAACATTACAAATTTTATCACAAATTTCTCTTGTAATCATGAATAGAATGAATTTATATTTGACCAGCTGATTGACAGTTGTGAGTTGTCATAAATTTATTAGACCGATTCCTGTTTTCTGAATTTATCAATTATGAATTTGATATGTGTGTTCTTGTTTATACATGTTCCTTATGCTTTGTTTTTGTTTGATACACTTTTGTATTTTTCCTCTTTTAAGGGGATTCATATATATTTATTTGACAAGTATGTATTAACTTGTTACTCATAAAATTGGGAAAGCATTTCTTTTTGTTACATTTGCTTGTTAGAAGTATACATTTCTTATAACTACATAACCTTACAGGATAACAAAAGTTACATTACAGGATAACAAAAGTTACATCAACCAACTTAAGATAAATGTAACTGCCTCTCCTGTCCGTGTGTGTTGATGTATGATTTTCAAAACAATTATTTATGTTTACATGTGAAAGGAACAGACCTGATATATATTCGAAACAACTGTACAAGACTGTGGATTTATTATTATTCATGGATGATGCTGGAATATTTGAACCATAAATTTGAAGATTCCATTAAGCTTGTATGTAGAATTTTCTAAAATCATGAAATCAAGAGTTTATGAAAATACAGTTTAACCTTTATCCAAGAGAATTTGTACAGATGAAAAATAGTTACTTGTATTAGCTGACCATCATCATTTATACATTATAACTCTCTTTATTGACTGTATTTGTTTGGTTTTTTTTGTATGCATTTTTTTTAGCACACTGACACTGTCAGTGCCTAGAAATGGATATTTTCCAAAACAGCTGTGTCCCATTACTGTATGAGATGGTTTCTTTGTTTATTTTTAACACAATTGCTCCTATTGTAAATAGCCTTAGGTCATGAAGTATTATGCCAACAGTAACCCTCAATGCAGAAAAAGAAAAGTTGAGTTAAACAAAAATATATATATTCATTTTGTTCATGTAAGTGAAATTTGCATGTATTCAGTCATAATCTTTTGAAAACTTATCCATATTCTGTGTTGTCTAATTAGACAAATTTGAAAATTAAATAAAAGTAAATAGTAAATGCAACTTATTTTAATCTTAATTTAGATATTTCATCATTTCATTTATCTTTTTGAAGTGACAGATACTTTTTGTCATATAAGTTCTCATATTTTGTTAATTTTTAAAGTTTCTAAGGTGTTTCTTTAGCATTGATATCCACAGCTATAACACCATTACAAGTTTTAGAACACATCATTTTAAGGAGTATACGATCATACTTGTCAAATAGAAGTTGTGTGGTTCAATTACTTATTTTAGTAATAAAGTTACAATTATGAACACGTATTTATTAGTTATTTATCTATGCCATAGATTCATAATTTATATTGATTTTAACAATTGTGTTGAAAAGTCCAATAAAGAAACTGTCCATCTTCTTGAAATTTGAATACTTGCTACTTATATTGTTGTTATTATTTTGCTGTAGTTGTGCAAATGTAGAAAAATCTGCATACAGTTGTGTATCCAAAAGCGAGTTACTATTGCAGTAATCATCTAGTCACATTATTTATATTACTATAAACCTCACAATAATTTCTGAATTAACAGTAGTTTTCTATGATGTAGTGGTCACATTAACATGACACTTTGTATGCATGTTGTAGTTTGAATGGTTGAATGAATACTTCATAGGAAGACCAACATAAAATATTTTATTGTAGGAAAAACATACAGAATATTAAATTTGATAAACAGAAGATATCAGTGCATAAATTTTAAGATTAAAAAAAGCAACAAATAGTAGGTGATTATATGACAGTGCTGTTTCAGAATTTCTTGATGAGAGAAAAAAATGTTTATTTAAAACAAAAATGCTGTTCATTGGTTGCATTTGGTAGAAAGCAATAATATTTTGACAAAAATAATGCATACAGGACTATAGAGTAACAAAGAGCAGGCAATGTATATTTGATATATGGTGCTGGGACACAGTTATAGTTCTTTGATTTTCGTTGTCTCCAAATAGAGACCCTAGTGTGAAGTCTGGGTAGTGTATAACTTTTATGCATAACATAGTAAATAGGGGGATAAAGTTACTTGTACAAATAATTTGGGGCATGAAATTTTAGGTAAAGTAGTGATTTGGTCCAATTTACTCTGTATCGGTCAACATTTGGGATGGTGACTTTCAGAAATGATGAAGCGAAGATTTTAGTCATTCTTCCTCATAATTATGTTTGTCAAGCATTATATTTTTTTATATAAAGGAACCGTTTTTGTGTAGAAAGCACATATATAGTCATGTTTATAAAGTCTGTATTATGTGTACATGCAAAAATACAACATAACTGAGTCACGAAAACGCCGTACAATTATGCAGAGGGTATCATTATGTTTATGATACTTCTGAAAAATGGAAAATTAACAATTTGAAAGTTGTAGTATATTTATTTACAACCACTGGGTCGATGCCACTGCTGGTGGAGATTTATTTCTCCGAGGGTATCACAAGCCCAGTAGTCAGCACTTTTTGTGCTGACATGAATTGTCATTGATATGGTTATATTTATAGGCACTGGCTACGGTTACATGGAAATGAAACAATAATAAAAATATTATTGTTACATTGGAGACTAATTTCCGGAATGCAAAGTTGGGCAAGGAACCGAATAATTACGAATGTAACAATAATTACTGAGGCTACGGTTACATTACGTTATTGTTACATGAAAACCAGCAATGTACGCCAGTAGATTTATTAAACTTAAATCTTCTATAGTTGTATTGCTTAATTCTTTCATATGTACTAAACAATACTTGTAATACTGATAAATAATAAATATTATTATTCAACAAATGGTGTTTAGGGTGAAAAAAATAAAACTTGGGATGCGTTTTAAACGAAACTGAAACATTATCAAGACATAAATTTCATACAGCTACATGTATACAACATGACGCAAATTGATACATCAAAAGAAAAGTTTGCTAACTGTAACTTAAAAATACTAAGAACTTCTGTATGTACACGTATCCGTGGAGGACGTAATTTCGGATTTGTAGAAATAGTCATTGTACATAAAAAATTACAGTAAATAAATTATGTTATAAATGTATGTAATAAATGTCCTCAACTTTTAATATTTAGTACATATTACTAGTCCCATCGTACATTGCTTTTTTTCATGTAACAATAACGCAATGTAACCGTAGCCTCAATAATTATTGTTACATTCGTAATCAAACAGGTCCTTACCCAACCATGCATTCCGGCATTTAGTCTCCAATGTAACAATAATATTTTTATTATTGTTACATTTCCATGTAACCGTAGCCAGTGCCATATTTATAAGTTTACTGTTTATAAATTTTTGAATTTTTTGAAATACTAAGGCTTTTCTTCCTCAGGCATAGATTACCTTAGTTGTATTTGGCAAAACTTTTAGGAATTTTGGTCTTTTATGCTCTTCAACTTCGTACTTTATTTGGCCTTTTTAAACTTTTTGGATTCGAGCGTCACTGATGAGTATTTTGTAGTCGAAACACCCGTCTGGCGTATACACTAAATTCAGTCCTGGTATCTATGATGAGTTTATTTATTTCCATAACGAATATCGAGGATCCAGACATGGTTCTTTTTATTGATAGGCACTCATACATTGTATATAAAATGCAAATATAAACTGTGCTACAACCTAATAGATATATATATAAAAAAAAAAAAGACGGTGAAAGACTCCACTCGACTGCCGAAAATGATATTTTTATATTCCATAGAATGTCCAGGGCGCTGGACACAGTGCAAGGATTATAAACTCAGGAAGGCGAGAGCAATTGTAATTCTAACATTGTAGGGTTTAATTTAAAGTTTCCTTTAGAAAAAAAAATTAATTTAACCATACCTTAGGGAGCTACCATTTGATTTTTATGGGGGGGGGGGGGGGGGGGGGTGCTAGGATGAAATTCGGACCGAATAGAGTGAAAAATAAAAAGGCAGGACAGAGATTACAACTAAAAAAAAATGGAGGACAAAATTTTTCATCCTAGCCCCCCCCCCCCCCCCCCCCATAAAAATCAAATGGTAGCTCCCTTACAACATAACAAATAGACCTCAGGCTTTTTTTTTATAAGAATACTGGATCAGAGAATTAGGTTCTGTAACACCTTATGGATGTAACGATAAAATAGATACTGTAGGTAACTTGAGTAGCCCTATCTGTAGTTCAGTGAATGTGATGGATTTATTCAATAGGTCTCTTCGTCGGCCGAGGAGCCATGGACATCGTCGCTGTAATCCACCTGGTATGCATGATGTTTCTATAGATGGGCTTGCCGAACATATATATAAACCTCATTTAATTCATCACATTCGCTCTAAACTGTACTCATTTCCGCTTTCTAGACTGAACTCTCTATTGAAAGCTTGTGAAGAATGCCACACTACAGATAAACGATCTACGAAGTATAAAATAGTTGCCATGGTGATGGATATTGCTAACCATAGATTATTCAGACCCGTTTTTGAAGATTCGGAGGAACTGCAAAAACGTTCATTCTTCAATTTGAAGTTCACAAACAAGGGTATTGAGTAAAAAGCATCATTCCTTTTTACTTTAAGGATCAACCTTCTCCTATAGTATCGTATTCCTACACCAAACCTGTTGCATCTAAAACTTTTAATCACAAAAAAGTGTTGCAGAATCTAAATATTGATGACCTCAAAGCTAAACCACCTGATTGTGACTGTTCACATTCCCATTTCGTGTATAATCCTGCTGGCCATGTAATTTCTGGAGACATAAACATAGTCAATAACTACAAGTTGAGACAACTTTTGTCCAAGGGTCCGAAATACAGAGAGCCACAGTCAATCAATTGAAAGCAGAACTTCAAACTACTAATGAATTATGTTGAGGGTTATGCAAAAGACTGGGCAAAAAGAGAAAAGGTTGAGGTTGACACTTTCTCGGAGTGGGTAAAATCAGTGAGGTCATTGATTCAGATAATAGTAAGTTAGCTTAAAGGGTCAATGAGCACCAAAGCTCCTTCCATCTTTAAAGACCCTCATGTCATAGAGGAGTTGGCTTGTCTCCATGAAAAATATCTTGTCGCACCAGCTAACAAAGCCTCAAACAATATTGTTTTTGTTTGCAAGAAACACTACATTGACTGCCTAATTAAGGAACTGGGGATAAATAACACACTTGGAAATCCTATATATACACTAAGTTCTCTTACGAAGCAGGAGATCCTGAAAAACCACAAATTGGTTATAATCTCCTTTGATGTTAATCCATCTTCCATCTTTATATTGGATTCCTAAGCTTCAAGAATCCTTATAAGGAAAGGTATATTGCAGGAACTTCCAAGTGTTCCACTAAACCCCTTTTTAAAGTTCCTACTGCTATACTCACTGCAGTCAAAGAAGGACTTCAGAAATATTCCTACACGGCATATTCAAGAAGTGTTGTTAATCAGATGTGGATACTGAAAAATTCAAAAGAGTTATTGGTGAATTTACAATCTCAATCATTAAAATCTCGTACCAACATTAAAACCTTTGATTTTTCAACTCTTTATACCACTATTCAACATACTAAACTTAAAGCTCGACTGAAAGAACTCGTCAGCTGATGTTTCTTTAACAAATAGGGCACTAGACGTTTTAAATATCTAGTTTTGGGCTGGAATTTATGAAAAATTATTCAGAGTCAAGGAAAAAATATAACGACGAGGATATCACTGCCATGCTGGACTTTTTAATTGACAACATATTTGTGGAATTTGGAGGTTTGGTCTTCCAACAGACTTGGAATTCCAATGGGTACCCATTGCGCTCCTCTACTTGCAGATTTGTTTTTATATTCCTATGAAGCAGAATTTATCCAAAGGCTTGTACAGAAAGGAGAAAAGAAATAAGCCCAGTCTTTTAATTTCACCTTTCGGTATATTGAGGATGTACTTTCGCTTAATAATAATAGATTCAGTGATCACTTACATTTAATATATCCAAGTGAACTTGAAATTAAAGATACTACCGACACAGATGAATCTGCTTCATATTTAGACCTTTTTCTCGAAATGACTACTTCAGCTATTGTCTTAGATCATCTAGCTGCCAAACTCGTGACTGGTTTAACATTCCTAACGTGTTCTGTTTACTTTTCTCACATAGTTCCCCCTCCTTCACAAACTGGATCTTGATAAGTTTGTTTCCTATGTGTGTTGTTTCCTCTTTTTATATTCACGTAGTACTTGATTGTGTCGCCATGTGTATGTTCCCTGTGTTAGAGTCATATTATATCCTGAAATTGCAACTTGCACCAGGTTTGTAATTAGATGAGCAACACGACGGGTGCCACAAATAGAGCAGGATCTGATTACCCTCAGTGTTTTGGTGATGTTTGTGTTGCTTAGTCTTTAGTTTTCTATGCTGTGTCTTGTGTACTGTTTATTATCGGATTGTCCTTTAAGTTTTCAGCCTTTGCGTTGTCACTTTATGTTCGATCTATGAGTTTGAACATCCCTCAGGTATTTTTCGCTCCTCTTTTGTAGAGTTCCTCTTTTTTTTGCACAAGGGACAATCTGGTGTTTCTGAAGATGTGGCATGATTGTCAATGAGTCAAATCTCCACCACAGAGCAAATGACACAGAAATAGATAACTATAGGTCACCTTACGGTACCATCTTGTGCACATTTGTAGGTGTTGGTAACGCATTATACACTAATTTTTCGATGGAACTGAATTCAGGATACCACATCATTAATGACACTGTAAGGGATCTTTTTTTCTAATTCCAATCCTGACCAAGCACATTTGTCTCCCTAATTCTACTGTCTTTGTTTGTGATGGGGGTTAGCGTTATTCCAGTAGAAGTATTCGATATACCAAGGTACTGTCTTCATACTGCCACTGTTTCTACAATGTATTTATGACTCAATCTGTTCTCTGTCTATGAAATGCTTGACCACTTTCGTTCTGTTCTTTCGTGGACAATTGATGTAATTACTTTACCATCTCTAGATTCTTTCAATGTATAACAAGGCGAATTTTATCAACTTTGAATTCTTCCAAGATGTTAATGGCAGCTGTAGCGTGTTGGTCCTGCTGTACAGCCCTACTGATGGAAAACTTGGTGGAACACCTAACCATTTTCTTAGATGTTTGTTGATGGTTCTTTCAAGTTTTTGAACGGTTTTCAATGTATTTTTTTTACAACATGAATGGTCATGATATTCTTGGCAGGAGTCTTATGTTGGTATACCCTTTTCTTTGATTTTCCTGGTAGACCAGTCTTGTCGGTGTTCCTCACTTTCTGTGATACTTGTGGTTTGATTCTCCTGATATTGTTCTTTAAACCACTTTCCTAAGCACTTGATGGTATTGTCAATTATTGATTGAATGACTTTTCCTTGCACGTTCAGTTCAACTTGGTGTGTGCTCTTTCTAATTATTGAATCTATATATTTCTTTGGCTTGAAAGCAATTCTTGTCCATGTCATGTTACCGTCTCTTCCAATGCATTGAACCCCATCTAGCTTGGACATGAATATCTTTAGTGGTAATTAAATCGTCCATGATCCCTCTATTTTGCGGTTGCTTAATGTTAGTTTGTGTTATTGTAATGGCTGTCCTGATGTTATTAACCGCAGCTGAATCCCACTAATATAACTTTTTACAACACTCTGGAAGGGCCTTCGTTTCGTCCATTGTTGCTTTGGTCAACTTGAATTTTTGGTAAAATCCCAAAAATGTCGAACTCCGAGGAGAATTCAAAACGGAAAGTTCTAAATCAAATGGCAAAATCAAAAGCTGAAACGCATCAAACGAATGGATAACAACTGTCATATTCCTGACTTGTTCCAGGCATGTTCTTATGTAGATAGTGGATAAAACCTGGTTTTACAGCTAGCTAAACCTCTCATTTGTATGACAAATGCGTTAAATTCCACAAACAAACAAAAATTACAGTCTATTTCCTTCTTTCTCTCCATGCTTTTCTTCTCTTTATAGATTGTTTCTTCGCTCCATTAGAATTGATTTGAGCTAGTTAAGACCTTCTCTTTTCTCCTCAATTGCTCTTCTGTACTGCCTTGTAACATTACTTATTTCCGTTCTCAGTGTCTGTATTTCTTGCTGAAGTCGGTTATTTTTTTTTGTGTCACACGGAGAGCCATCTCATGTTTAGGAGTTACCCACTCCAAACATTTCTTGTCCAATTGTGTACACAATTGTTGACAATGTTGATATCTTCCTGTGTACACCTCCAGTCAGTGTGTTGTATAAGATCTTTCTAGATCTTCCTCAAAGATCTGACATCATCTATCATCTGTTGGTGATCATTGTATCTTTTGTTTTTATTGCTGTCTGTTGACAATTGGCACTGTCCTCCGCTGGTTTTGAATCCTTTGTCCCTCCCTTAATATTGGTATGAGAAGCTTTATCAAGTAAAAGGACCTCATCAATGTGGTGTTCTTCCTGGCTGCGGTCTGTCGTCTAATCAGTGTTTGTGAGGTCCCTTGTTTGCTTTCCATATCCAGTTAATTATTGCCTGGATTATCTTTAAACCTTTGAAGTTCTTGCAAACCTTTCTACATTGACACATGGTTTCTGTCGTTGTTTCAGTCAAAGTCCGTTCGATTAGCAGAGTCGTTACTCTTACATCGAGAGCTAATGATTTAGTAATGAAATAAACTTCATTTTCTGTTAGATCTTTTATGTTCTAGAAGGTCATAAGTCATTTTCATACTGATATGAGGTACTATGTTGTGACAAGCCATAAATGTAGAGAGAACAGGTTAGTTACTGTAGTATGAATATATTTCTTTAACTGGTTTGAAAAAAATGTGTACAGAAGAAATGCTCGTCTGATAACACCACTATTAGTTGTAACGTTGTATTAAAATATTTAATTAAGAAATGTCTGGTTTTGTGCAACTGAAAGAGTTGTAAAAACTACTTATTTCAAGAAACTGACAATGAACATTTTGTGCACATTTATTTTTGTGTGTAGATTTTATCTTGTAATCCGATATTTACTATCCAAAATAACCTAAGACTTGGTATTTGTTGCATCTTTGCCAACCACAGAATACCGAGTAGGGTGATATGTAACCCTGTCTTGTTTTATTTTGTAAACTAACATTTTAAAATCCTACAAGTTTGTCGGTTTAAATAGAAGTGTATAAATCAGGGTATATTCATATATTCCACTAACAAGTTGTCGTCCTGCAAATTGAATGCATGTGTTTCTAGATCTTTTTGTTTCTTCAGAGTTATTCCCCTTAGAACCTAGAGCAGTAATCATTCCTGTTCTATCACAACTTTTACATGGTTTGTCCGCTGTATAGATGATGTCCTTCCTCTCACTAGATAGAAAAAAGAAGATGTGGTATGATTCAAACGCCTGATTCATGTACAAAATAATGAACGAAAAACAAATATGTAACTCAGCAATAAACGACAATAACTGAATCATAGGCTCCTGACTTGGGACAGTCACATACATAAAATGTGGCGTAAACTTAAGGGTCATCATAACAAATAGACAAACAATGGTTGTGTTTAGACCTAAAAAAAAATTACTCTGAGTACAGACTAATCTATACAATAGACAGACAATATGTATCTACACAACTACAGGCGAGTTAAAGGATGTTACTGAGTGGACAGTATCAAATGTAATTCAGGTGTTTGTTTATTATAACACCTTCTGCAGGATCGAAAAAAAAAAATGCCCGTCAAAATCCAAAAAATATTTTATCTTTCTAAAACACAAAATACATTTAACTTTTACATATCTAGTGGATGCCAGAAATAGGTGAAATACTTAGGACGTTTTGCGAACAAATCGTGCAGGTGATTAAAAACTAGCAGGAAAGATGTAGTTGCAGAAGAATATTAATTTCAACACAATTATTAATGTTGTATAACGTAAAATAGCTTTTGTTATTCAGTTTGTCTATATTGTATTGAATTCCACTATGATGCTATCTTTACTGTTGAATAATGATACTTTACCTTCATTTTCACTGTAGAGCGATTCATTAGTACTGTATATGCGGTGCATTTTCACTGTATGAATTTTATTCATATTTATGCATTAAATTCCTAATTCAGCCGACTTGCTCAAACAATAATTAAAGTAGGAAAAGGATTTGATACTGCTGACTTTGAGATGGAAAGTTTGATTGAACACTCCAATAAATTCAATATAATTAATATTTATTTAAAATATAACACTTCGTAGTCATAATAGAACAACATGTGGATCATTTAAGAGTTGAAAGTGTTTTAAATTTTATCATTGGATTTCGAGTATGGGTCTATTTACAAAGCAGAAGATTCATGTAATAGACATCAGCATCTTTATTTAAAGTGTAGTTATATTTATCCAATGCAATGACACTTCATCACTGAATACATACATCTATCATGTTTATCGAAATAGAACGTAATAATAAGGGATAAAAAACAACAATACTTTTCTAATATTTTTTTTAAAAATCACTTCTTGCCCAATTTCAATGAGGTTTTGAAGTAAGATTTTGATTTTGGGTCTGGTTTTAAATTGGCCCACAAGGTTTAAAATAAAAGTTGAGGATATTTGATAAGCTAAATCCATACATGATTGTGTATATTATTTTTTATAAATTTTTGGCCCATTTAACAAGTTTGTGGGGTCCAAACTATCAAGAAATAAATTATGTTGGATTTCAACAACAATTGAATATTTGGCGTACTTTGGCATGCTGGAATCTCATCGTGTTTTTAAATTTGGGATTTTGGTATTTTGGATTTTAAATTATCGAAATGGTCCACATTGAGGTACAAATGGTCCGACATTTAACATTTTTTTTTATTTCATAAAAAAAGAGTCTAGCTTGAATGTTGTGTACATACTTACCCTAAACTGTTCAGGGTTCGACCTCTGCGGTAGTATCAAGGGTGCTCTACAACACGTACATCATGTACGGTACCAATGCAACTTTATCAGTTTACATTTTTGACAGAAAAAGTTTGCCCTACACAACTTGACGTGCATTTCACGCTTTGATGACTTTGGATAATTATATGTCTGACACGTGTCGTTTCATTTTTGACAGTAAAGAACATGCAAGCAACAATCGAGCTAAAACTATCTTTCCTTTAGAACATGGATATTGAAGCATTAGGGGAGGCAAGTGAAGATGAATCACAGAAAAAAGAAAAAAGTTAAGAACGAGGGGTCTTTATACCAATGCACTTATTGCCCTTTCAAGACAAAATGGGTATCTAGTTTGCACAGGCATAAGAAGATCCACACTAATGAGTTACACAAATGTGACCAGTGTGCATTAAAATGTTAAGACTTCTCAATGAACATAAAAACTGATAGCATGGAGAAGGCCTAATTTGTACTAATTGTTCCAAACACTTCAAAAGCAGAACTGGGCAGTGGCCGATCCAGAACTTTTTGTAAGGCGGGCCCGATGGCTTACCTAAAGGGGGCGCCCCATCTCACGCTTTAGTGATTCCCTATATAATCAACCATTTTTTCCAGTCCCCCTGGATACGCCTTTGCTGGCCTGGCTTACAATATGAAGAAAGCGATAGGAACTTTTAATCACATCTGCTCCTTTTGTAGTAAAACATTAAAATGCTTTGCTGACCACAGAGGTCGAACCCTGAACAGTTGGGGCAAATTTGGACACAATATTAAAGCTTGATCCAATCTGAATTTGGATTAGGATCAAATTTAAGACGTTATATAGGTTATTTGTTATCACATAAGCAACACGACGGGTGCCACATGTGGAGGAGGATCTGCTTACCCTTCCGGAGCACCTGAGATCACCCCTAGTTTTTGGTGGGGTTCGTGTTGTTTATTTTTTAGTTTTCTATGTTGTGTCATGTGTACTATTGTTTGTCTGTTTGTCTTTTTCATTCTTAGCCATGGCGTTGTCAGTTTATTTTAGATTTCTGAGTTTGTCTGTCCCTTTGGTATCTTTCGTCCCCCTTTCTGACACAAGGTAAATGTCGTCGAAGATCTTACAAATCGTATGCGCAATACTTTCAAACATTTGAAATATAAAAAAAAGAGATATGAACCTGTTTCAACCATCAAACGAAATCCCAGTCTTTCCTTTGATGTATTATAAATAAACCTTGTAGTACAATTTTAGAGAGATCCACACACTTAAACACAAGATATTGTCTGGAAACTAGAAACATTTTTTTTGCCATTTCTGTTGTCCCTAATTTCTGCATGTTTGGGACAATTGTCCCCGAACCTAATCCCAGCCTTCCCCTTGTGATATTGTTCCTTGTGGTACAATGCCAGAAAGATCCAAAAACTTACACACAAGTAATTTTCCGGAAACTACAAAGTAAACATGATTGTTTGTTGTCCCTTTTTGTTGCTTCATTCCTAAACTGTTAGTACCATAACCCCAAAAATGAACCATAACCTTCTACTTGTGGTATTGAACACTGTGGTACAATATCGGAGCAATCGAAATTCCTATACAAAACTATATGTATAAGTAATTATCCTGAATTTTAAAAAAATGCTTCTTTTATGCCCCTTTTTCGTAAACGGTTGGAACCATAATTCCCAAATATATATCCCAACATTCCTTTTGTGGTATTGAACCTTCTTTAAGATTTATATAGATCCATTCACTTAAATTGAAGTTGTCCGGAAACCAAATGTGTCTTCGGACGACGCAGACGATGAAGACATCATAGCAATATACGAACCGAAAAAAAATGTGTTCGTATAAAAACAACACTTTGATGGCCATGTCAACAAGCACCTAAACAACAAGCCCTATAAATTTAAGAAATGCGAGAGGTAATTTTTTTACAAACATAATTTGAAACAACATGCACCAAGAAAACAACAAAAAGTATCAGTGTGATTTGTGTAATCAGGAATTTGCAACTTCAAAAGACCTAGCGAATCACAAAGCAGGGAAACATGGCAATACAGTTCACACATGTAAATACTGTGGGAAAACGTATAAATGGCCAGCCAGTTTTTATTGACAGATACAAGTTATAAAAATAAATAAATATTAAAGTAATCAAATAAGTTTTTCATTTGTTACAAGTCTAATTATCACATTAATCTACAATGAAAATTCATCGCATCTTCGAAAATTCTACATCAGAAATGAATGCCATACAGTGATAATGTATCGCATCTATAGTGAAAATGGATCGCTTTTAATAATTTGTATTCTATATTATGTTGCTTTTATAACACATATTTGAACATAAATACTGTTATTTTACATTAAAAAGACACATCATAATAAAAATATGTTAAAATTTTGTTTCAAATCAATTATTTTGGTATTTTCAAAACGTAAACAAATAAAGTTTTCCCATGATCCTTTATTCGACAATGAACATACTCGCATACAACAGTGAAAATGAACTGACTGGATAATAGCTTGATCTTGTTTACTGATTCTTAGAATTTGATTCCTTATCAACTGCCAGTCACAGTATGGAGTTTTATTTTGAAAGTGTGCCTGTCGGAGTAAAAATTTTTACTCGTGGCAGAAGACTTTGTCATAGCAGTATGGTGATTTCGCTTACTCGTTATCAACACTAGTTATTGCAAGAGAGATTCCCTTTCCAACTTTAGAGTGTAAATAAGTACGTATAACCTGATTTGGGGTGTAAACTAATGCAATTGAGGAATGCTGAACTGGTCGTAGATAAAAAAAAAATATCCGACAAATGAAAAACTGTTTCTTGGTTCGCCATGGGTTATTGTGGCATATTAATAGGATTTAGTAATACAAAATCTAAATTTGAAAAAAAAAAAATCTGTTAATATGAGGTCAAACATAATATTTAGACATATTTGGGCAATTATTGCCTGCTATATCATTTCATATTCCTTTGACATATAACATTTTAACTATGTGCTTGATAATGCCAACTTTCGATCCATCAACATTTGTCATGCATAGTGAACCTCACTAAAGTCACTTTCAAAGTGAAATTACTTTTTATTCCTCAAGTTTTAACGACTATTGAAGGTTAATAGAATTAACCAGGGGCAACGTGGTGGAATAATTCATGTTTTGATTTTTTTGTTGTTAATGATAATTATAAGAAAGGTATGACGAGAATATTTTAATATCACTCAATCGACGTTTTTATTCATGGTCTGAATGCATTTTTTATTGAAAAATATTAACTCATCAAACATTTTAAATTTAATGTAATAAAATATGTCATTCAAAATCAAATATTTTAAAAAGAAAATACATTATCTGCATTACCAAGCATTGCATGCTTCAGAAAAACAATTATTATTTAACAATTGTATAGATAAAGAAGAAGCAGAGCATATTTCCATATATTCATAATTGGTCATTCAGCACTATGCATATTTATAATCTTTTGAATTATTTCCACATAAGAACGTTGCTAACCAGAATTAAGCAGTTGGTATCCGAGAGACAGTACAATACAGCTTCACTTTCAACAAAATTTTAACATTTAGGATGTCCTTATCCTTTTTGGAATTTACAGAATGGTTGACTTTTAAATGTTCAAATCCCTCTGAACATAGACAATCATAGGACTTCCAGTCGTTGATGATTGTTGTTCCTGGTTTTATGTTGTCTAAAGTAGAAGTAGAAGTACTCCAATAAATGTAACTAACGTTTAACAAACTAGAACAAACGGCACACAACGTTTATAAAACTTTGGTTAGAAAGAAATGCACTCATAGATTCAGTTACTTCTTTGCCTTTTAATATCGTTAAAGGGACTAACAATAGGAGCACAAAATTGTATTAATATCGTGTAAATAAGCATTCCTTAGTAATTTTTGTATTAATTTGCTGTTAATTTCAGTGCAAATGTACGTAGTCATAAAAGTTTATCAATGTTTTATCAAAAGTTTTAAACCTTTATCAATTTAAGAAGGCGTTTACTATTGAATCAAAAATATGAATATAAACATATATATAGTTAATAAAATTTAAAAATCTATAATCTTGAAATTTTCTCTATTACCGACACAATTCATGCAAATCAGATAACGTTGTGACATCCACTACGCAGACGCAGTTATGGTATGTTGTTAAGCAAGGATGGATTCCACCCGTCTTTGATATGAATTGGTTAACAACGTATATTGATAATAAAGTTTTTTGCTGTGGAAGTATTTGTTTTGACGACAAACATTTATAAAACTAAAATGATGCTATCAACAGTGTCAATCTATAACCTACAGTTCGGTAGCAACTCGGTCATAAATAAAAAATGGGAGTGGTGGATGATTTTAAGGGTGCATCTATTTTGTGCAAAGTAGCTTTTATTTTATTGTTAATAGCTACATTATTTACATGCATTTCCTATACGACAACTGATTGGGTTTATGAGGATGTAGGAAATACTCATTATGGTTTATGGAGAAGATGTGGAGAAGCAGATATTCCGACTGGGTGTGTAACTTTAGACGGCTGGGCGAACGGTGAGTTAGTGGATCGTCTCGTTTTTTTTAGAATTGGAAACATCTTGATAATGGGAAAATTGTTTAATTGTTTAATATTGAAATGCAGTAATCTTTATAATTAGCAAATTGTTGTTCCATAGCTTAATTGTAATGCTGGTAAATTTAGAATCAAAGAATGAATATCTTAGTTTTACGAATTTCATTAATTACTAAAAAGTGAAATAAACGATTAGGCAGCAACCATTTAATTTTCTGGGGGGGGGGGGGGGGGGGGGGAAACAATCTATTTTTTCGCGACAAGTAGAAAACAATTTTTTTCTTTCAATTTTAGCATTACATATAGTGGCAGCTGAGGGTGAAACAAACAATTTTTTTTTCTCAGAATCAAAAACAAATTATTTTTTTCTCCAAAAACTGGAAACAAACTTTTTTTTCCAAAAAAAAACATAGCCCCCCCCCCCCCCCCCCCCCCCAGAAAATCAAATGGTTGCTGCCTTATACTCTATACTTTAGAACTAAAGGCTGTCTAGTTAGACCAAAATCTTTTACATTTTTTTGGAACAGAGCACCAAATGAAAAAAAAAAGTTATATATTATTCCATTAGATAACCACAGCATATGCATATGTACTATTTAAGTCTGCAACTAGAAGAAAAATATTATAAATATTCATACTGATTATGTTTAATCTGTTTCAGAATGGTATGGTGTAGTTCAGGCATTTGTGACCTTTGGATTTTTCGGCATTTTAGTTTCCTTTTTCCTAGTTGTACTGTACATATTTGTTAGCAAATGTCAGAAAAATGGAGAAGTTGCCATTGCAGTTGCTATTATCTGCATCGCTACAGGTAAATTGTATTGATCTTTCAATATGTGTAATGTTAATACTTTTATGCTGTTGAGACTTAATTAATTTTTGTTTAACGTTGTGAGCGAAGATATCGAATGGCTGTTACTTACTATATCACAAGTTGCCGACGACATCGAAACCAATACTCAACGCTCAAAATCTTGAAGCCTGCCACAGTCATATTAACATATTGGTGAAATATTCTTCACCTACAAACCGTTTGAAAGCAACAACAACAAAAAAAGAAGTAAAAGACCCCGGCATGACAAAATGTAACAACTTTATACTAGAAAAACGATATTATGACGTTCATTGAGTTTAATACTTCAAAATATTTTGGCTTTCTATTGAAGATGGGCAACCTATTACTTCCCGTCGTGGGAAACAATTCCTCACGAGTTAATATTTTTCTATCAACTTTGATGTATTGAGAGTTTAATTAAATCGAATAAACCTTAAGTAGAATTTAAGAAAATTGATTAAAATTCAGTAAGGTGGGCACTAATTTTCGATCAAATACTGACCGTCAGGTGTAGGAAAGTTCAAGGTTATCATCAGGGTAATATGCAATTGTCAGCCTCGCTGGGAAAATTCCTGTATATATGTGAACATTTTTTTTTCACGTCGTGTGAAAGTTTTATTTGGACAATTCAGAAATATTGTTTTGCAGGAAAGTTTGATAATCTCTTTTGTCATTCAATACACATCGATCTCTGTTGTCATTCAATAAACATCGAAAGTAAAAAACGTAGAGTACTTGTTATCAATACTATCAAAAATAAAACGGGTTTATCTATAAATGTTATGAACTTTAAATGAATCTTCAGATAAATAATTTCTTAATTAACCATTACTTTTCATTTCAGGGGTATTTTATCTGATCGGCGTTATAGTTTTTGCTGCCGAAGTGAACGATTGGCCGGAAAATAACACTACGGACTATAAGTTTGGTTATTCATTTGCTCTTTCGATCATCGCCCTTGTGCTAGAAATTATTGGTGGTATTTTGATGATTGTAGAAGGTAAAGGCGGCGGCGGAGGAGGAGGAACGAAACCATCTGCATAAACTTTTACGCTTGCTTCTAATAAATATTGACAGAGGGAATCAACATATTAAAATTAAATATAATGTAAAGATCGTCATTTTAGAGGTTACAAAAGTATTGACCTATTAAGTTTTGATTATAGTGTTTACGACATGCATATTTCCCTTGATATCGAGTTTTACTGGTCTTAAAAGTCGTTATGTTAAGAATATCTACAGATTGAACTATACATTTGAAAGATAACTAAAACTCTTGACTATCATAAAAAGCGTTGTGTAGAATAAGTTTGTTACAATTTTTATATTTATGATGAGTACGTGATATATATATGCAATGACTTGTAAACCGAAATTGTGTTTGCTTGTTACCAAATTTGTTTTATTGATATGTGAATAAAGATTATTTATTATGAAATGAATGTATTTATACATAACAGGTATCCCATCTTTTTTTTCGATGGTTGTTTTAACGGTTTTTTTTTTCTCTCTTTAAAATTGGTTCACAATACCCGGTATGTCAAACAGGGTCCCTTTGCAGTCTTATAATTAATGCTATACGTAATGAGTTTGGTTCATTGCTGATGGCCGTGTGGTGATCTGTATAAAATATTCACATCCAGTTGTCCAGATAGTTTTTCTCATTGGTTATTATACCGCATCTCTGTTTTATAATGGATTTTACTGATAAGGCTTTATTTGATGCAAAATTAAAGGGCTTTATCTAAGATATATAGTAAAAGGTTTTTTTCTTTTTTTTCAATCATTTATGAAACGGAAAAATAAAATAGTATTTCGCTTTTAATAGCTAGTTAAAAATTTTCATAACAAGCTAAAATACATCGCTGGTGATTTATTCTTTCAAATGAATAATTCGACCTCATTGAATCCGCAATGTAAATCATTAGCTAGATATTGGTTATGCATGTATAAGTTGTGTTCATTCATTAAAAAAACAAATGTCAACATTGAAAGTGAAAAAAATATTTCGTTGACTGATTTGATACACAGCACATCTTTTTTTATACAGGTTGATTAATTTATAAATTTTGAACCAATAACATGAATTCAAACAGACATATAAAAGTCCAATTGCACGAGGTCGCTATCTATTTAAGATAGCTATGTTTATGGTTATATCGGATAGTGACCGTCAACAATCTTCGAAGATTTAATAAGTTGGCAACTAGACTAAAATAATCACGAATTGCTGATATATATTATCGAGCCCATGTATTGTTAATTGTTTATTGTAGATTTTTTTTGTAATTTGGATATACATTTATGTATGTTATAAATCAAAGATGAGAATTTGATTCAAAATGGTAAACATAAATTCGACAGCTAGCGTTGCTTTAACAATTCATTGCAAGCTGACCTGTAGAACGTAGTTGTAAGTAAGTTGAATTTTGCGAGCGCATACAGCGTTGACAAACGTGTAAAAATATTTTACGTTTTCAATTTTCATATTTCATGCATTGCACCAGATTTTGCCTTGATTCAAATTTGTACAATCGACCATTGGTTCCAGAATATGTTTACAGCACATACAATTGTGTTTAAATTTGGTGCGTCTTGAACGCTTTTGGATATACCTTCTTCAGGCCCAAAGCTTTTAAATTAAATGCCCCGTATGGGACTTTTAGTAAAGAAAATAACAGTGTTTAAATTTGGTGTGTTCGGTGCGCTTTCGGTTGTTTTCCTTCTTTATGTCCGAATCCAAAACTGTGAACACCAAGGATGAACAAATACTTTTAACGCGTGGGGCTATTATATCTGAAGTGACATAAAAAGAGAAGCTGAATCCATCGAATGTCAACTTTTGCCTGCGGGCACTATAGAACATAAGGTTCTTAATGATTTCCAAATAATTCAACGGATGCATTTCATTTGTAAACGTAATTTTTGATACTCAGAATGTAATGGGTAAACATTCCAATGACTCTTAGCCAGTGCAATGAGAGGATAGTAGTGAGATTTCGCTATAAAAATAAATATCCAAGAATGAGACAGTTTTCTAAGGTTTTCCTAAATTAAGCATCCCCATTTAGTATGTGTGTATGTTTAAGAAAACCACAAACCAGAAAATTTAATAGATATCGAATTGTGTAAGATTTACAATTTACAACATAAAAAACAACAACAACAACAACAACAACAAAAACACATCTATATGCTGATTGAAAATCAGCTGCGTTAACTTATTGGTTTAAGCTTACTACTTTTAAAGAGAATACTATAATCAAAATAAAAGTATACTTCTGATATATGTCACTCGTCCTTGACCACGTTTGCAAGAATAGACGATGTGACAATCTTCCGACACGGTGCATTGAACTGACTCCTCCATTCTTACCGGACGTGTTTATGCATCCTACACCGATTATAGATGAATCCTGAGAACGGGTCTGAATGTAAATTAAAGTATATTTTAACTTGCATCCTGATTTCCATCGCTAATAAGATTAACAATGGAAATGGGGAATGTGTCAAAGAGACAACAGCCCGATCAAAGAGCTAAAAACAGGACAAGGCAACCTATATGCAGGTCTTCAACACGCTAAGTCGGCCAGACAAGTTAGTCAGATGATCGCTTTGAGCTGTTCATGTTTTTTTCTCAATTCTTATTGTGTATTTTCAAGCTTTTCAAGCAAATATATCTGAGCGTTTAAGAACAAGTTGATCACAGAAGACCGTGCTCATTGCAATATAGTATACCTTTATAGACATAATTTCACCAAAAAACATAAGCAAAAACTAATAAACAAAAATTATTATACATCACAAAAAAATATTAAATTTGTGTAAGGATCATAACTGGAAAACCCCGCTCATTCGAATTCAGATATTATAAGTCGGTTTCAAAGCTTAGAACGTCCATTCTTATTTCAAAGTTTAGAACCTCCATTCTTATTTCAAGTTATTTGTAAAGTATAGGGTTAAACAGATGCATAAATAGATTAGCATAAAGTTAATAAGATCAACATTGAATTTTAAAGTGTACCAAGTTTGTTTATATAGTCTCTATATACTCGCGTCCTTTAAAACAGCAAACAGAAACAAAATCTTTACAAGGTTTTTCGCCTTATATGTATCAAATCTGAAATTTTGCCGGATAAAGGTAGCGAAAAATCAAAAGTGTCGGATATTATCTAAATTCAAAATGACTACTTTATAATTATTTGTGTGCATGTGTTTGTGTATAAGCTCAGTATTTAGTGTCAATAATAAGTATATCATTTTCAGTTGAGTGAAAGATATATAACTTCATAGAATAGAACAAGCATAAAAAAGGAAGCTAGGAGTTGTTAATATGGCCAAAATCTGCAGAAGTCACAACATTGATAAAATACATAATCAGATTCATAATTGCTTAGAATATGTATACGGGATATGTTACTATATCCGAACTCTACACTTTTAAAACTTTTTTTTTAAATGGATTTTTCAGTGGTTGAGTTTGATTTTTCTAGTCCGTGATTGATCTGACGACGACGTCTGACGGCCTTTTAAGAATGAGATTTTTTCTATTACTTTTCAGTTTAAATCTTATTTCAAGGGCATAATATAAATGCACTTTGATGTCATAAATATTTTTTATACTATAATAAGATATTAATGTACAAAACCTTATTAAAAAAATAGGATTCATTTACTTTATGTTCATATGTGTTACTATTTAATAATAACTTAATCGAAGGTCGATGAAAAACGTATTGCCTTGGTGAGCAAATAATGAATTAAATATCTCAAAAAATGTCAAGCTATGCTAGGAATGGCATTCCGTTAGAGACGAAAAACAGCGATTCGGCGTATTTCGTGCAGGGGCAGGTTTTAATGTGCTGAATAAAAGTATGTTAAATAATTTGCATTACAGTCCATAAACAGTTTTTTTGTACATTACTAGTATACATGAAATGTTATCAATATACAAATCTTAATACTTTTAAAAAAACCTAATGATGGAGTTGTACAGAAGATGTTACCATGTATAAACTTGATATAGAAACCCCATTAATTTATTATGAATATATATTGAAAAGACAGAAATTTGTCAGACCAAATATCTTTTTTAAAGGTAGTCAATACATTTGACATTATTTCTACTGATAGGAGAAACTTTGAAGATTTATACAGCCTTTGGTCATAAATAATATACTGAAACTGTTTAGATTGTATGTTCAGAGCAAATATGTTCGTCAAATAAAAGTTATAATGTAACCTTTCCATGCGTGATTTATTTTACGCTGAGAATATTTAAAAGTCATTTGAATAATATTTAAAGAACTTTACGTGCTTGATTTTCTTCCAAAAAAAAATTATACTGTTTTGAAGAGTAAAAAATAATTCATTATTACAACTATTGTAAAAAAGAAATTAGATTTCATTGAGAATGAAGCCACGGAAAAATACTTATGTATGTATGTATCCACTTGTCCGGAATGAAAAAAACAAGTGGCACTAAACAACATGTTTCTGACGGTTATATCTGTAAACATTGATCATTCTATGGCAAATCGATTATTTATGTCTAGGAATTGTATTTATTTATACGTTAAAAGTGTGGTTTGAACTTGTGTACGCTACTATTAATATAAGATACATCAAATGTCTTTTTTGTCTGTTTTTGTAGTTATTCATGTGACCACTCGGATGAAGCAATCCTTCTAATTTTTTATTTTTATTTTGAATAATATACTATTACCTCACTTGTCAGCCAATGCCAGGTAAATGGAAGGGTTGGTGTTAATAAACCCCTTCAACCTGTTTAACCTCCGAAATATTCGCCATTTTCCAGTTCCAAACCACGAACCTGTTATTACGTGGTTGTATTTGTTTTGATGTCTGCTGTAGTTGTTTTTGTTAATTTCTTTAGTATAAATCAGGTAGTTGGTCCTTTGAATTGTGTCACATTTTATGGTGCCTAGATCTAGTCATAGGTTCTGTGTTTGTAATTGATTTTGCGCATAGTGGAAGATTAAACAGTCGACCTGTACTTGTTCACATCCATATTCTTAAGTGGAAAATTGACTGTTTGACATGCTTTACATATCTCATTATTCCATACATGCTCATATCATCTTAGTCAACTATATCTTAACTAGCTTGCCAACTTTTTTAAAAGGAACATCATGCATGCATTGATACGAGTGTTTACTTCGTGTATGATAATTTCTTCATATACTGCTGTTTCGTGTACACGAATTCGATTACAATGTATACTTGTCTTGACTCAATATGTTTATACCCCATCTCTAAAAGTGAGGACTTTATTACTTTCACAAATACGCCGCTCGTTTAACCAAAAAAGACTTTCGTTACACATTTCTCAGTTTCTACAAAATAACCAAGTTTATTTGATCATCATCTTGACGTTGAAGAGTTGCAATGGGGTTCATGTTGCTTATTCTTTAGTTTTTCTATGTTGTGACATGTGTACTATTGTTTTGTCTGTTTGATGGGCGTCAAGTTGGTTACCTATTCCCTATTCCCTATTCGTTACCTATTCCCTATTCCCTATTCGTTGCCTATTCGTTACCTATTCCCTATTCCCTATTCGTTACCTATTCCCTATTCCCTATTCGTTACCTATTCCCTATTCCCTATTCGTTACCTATTCGTTACCTATTCCCTATTTCCTATTCGTTACCTATTCGTTACTTATTTGATTTTTAATATCCTTCCCCCTTTTTAATTATGGCATGGAATAGTTTAATATGGCTGCCTTTACCATGGAAACGGCACAATTGTGAAAAAAATGAGTTTTTGGTTTTTGGTGAACTGTTTGGATATGCTTCAACTCAGAATCATCATATTTTAAAACAATGTAGGTGCCCACTATATACAGGTGTTGGATGATTTTGGCGATCATTGGAACTACTATGTTGCCATGGAAACTACACCAAAATTTTCAAAATTCTAAAAATGCTCAAAACTTCATGAAACTTCACAGTAATGATGAGCAACATTGGAGTTGGAATTTCCAAAATAGGTCTTGTTACCATGGAAACAATGCAAAAAGGTCAAAAATTTCAAAAATAAGAATTTTCCGCAAACTGGATGAAACTTTACAGGAATGGTAACTGGCATAGGCAGAGTTGGATTTTGAAGTTAGAATTTTCAAAATGGCCGCCGTAACCATGGAAACAGCAAAAATATCAAAAATTCAAAATGTTCAAACTTAATGAAACTTTGCAAAAATGTTACTAGACATCTGTAGATGCTCTCTTTGACTTTGGAATTGTCAAAATGGCTGCCGCTCACCTGGTAATAGGGGGAAGGGATGCCTTCCGTTATTGCTAGCAATTACAAATCTAGTTGTTAATAGTCTTACATATGGTAATAGTTCTGAATTGGTTGAGGTAAAATGATCTTTTTATGACTTATTTATATGTGTTTGTGCTCAACCGATCCTTTTACTTCATGTTCGATATGCATTTGTTCCTTACTTGTTTTTTTATACGTTCTACCTTTTAACTGCTTTATGTCCGTATGTTTGAAGATGGATCTTGGTTCGACGGGATGAAATCACCGTGTTAGCGCTTGCTAAAAAACGAAGATGTGGTATGATTGCCAATGAGACAACACTCCACATTAGACCAAAATGACACAGAAATTATCAACTATAGTTCACTGTACGGCCTTCAACAATGAGCATAGCCCAAACCGTGTAGTCACCTATAAAAGGCCCAGACATGACAACCTCATACAATTCAAACAACAAAACTGACGGCCGTATTTCATATACAAAAAAATAAACGGAAATATGTAACACAAAAACAAACGATAACTACTTAATTTCAGGCTCTTGTCTAGGGACAGGCACATACTTACATAATGTGGTAGAGTTAAACATGTAAGCAGGGTGTACATCGTTTCGGAGCATGCTATTACCTTGTTTAATTCGTTCCATCACTCGCTTATAATTCGCTTATAATACGTGTATCTTACGTTGCACCTTTTAAAACATGATTTTCAATTGTTTTGTTGTCTCTGGTGGAAGATTTGGGCTCTTAGAGGTGATATAACTCTATAAGTGCATTTGTATCCGTTCCAGCGGTCGGATAATACCCTGTTAAATATTCGTTACTAATTCGCTTTTAAAAAGTTTGTTGTACGTTGCACCTTTTAGAAAAGGATTTCCAATTGTGTTCATATCTCTGGTGGTAATAATGTGTTCTTATAGATGAAATACCCCTATAAGCGCATATGTACTCGTTCCAGCGATCGGTTAATACCCTGTTACCTATTCGTTACCTATTCGTTACCTATTCACTTATAGTACGTTTGTTGTACGTTGCACCTTTTAGAAAAGGATTTTCAATTAAATTCATATCTCTGGTGGTAACAATGTGTTCTTAGAGATGAAATGACCCCATTAGAGCGCATGTACCCGTTCCAGCGCTCGGTAAATAACCTGTTACCTATTCGTTACTTATTCGCTTTTAATGCGCGGGGTATACGGTGCACCTTTAAATAAATCGTGTTTTAATTGTGTTCATGTCTGGTGGTAACAATGTGTTCTTAGAGATGAAATGACCCCATTAGAGCGCATGTACCCGTTTCAGCGCTCGGTAAATAACCTGTTACCTATTCGTTACTTATTCGCTTTTAATGGGCGGGGTATACGGTGCACCTTTAAATAAATCGTTTTTTAATTGTGTTCAGGTCTCTGGTGGTAAGAATGTGTTCTTAGAGATGAAATTACCCTATTAGCGCGCATGTACCCGTTCCAGCGCTCGGTTAATACCCTGTTACCTAATCGTTACCTATTCGTTACCTATTCGCTTATAATACATTTTTTTATACGTTGCACCTGTAAGAAAAGGACTTTCAATTATGTCCAGGTCTCAGACGGTAACAATGTGTTCTTAGAGATGAAATGACCCCATTAGAGCGCATGTACCCGTTCCAACGCTCGGTAAATAACCTGTTACCTATTCGTTACCTATTCGCTTTTAATGCGCGGGGTATACGGTGCACCTTGAAATAAATCGTGTTTTAATTGTGTTCAGGTCTCTGGTGGTAAGAATGTGTTCTTAGAGATGAAATTACCCTTTTAGCGCGCATGTACCCGTTCCAGCGCTCGGTTAATACCCTGTTACCTATTCGTTACCTATTCGTTACCTATTCGCTTATAATACATTTTTTTATACGTTTCACCTGTTAGAAAAGGATTGTCAATTATGTCCATGTCTCAGGTGGTAACAATGTGTTCTTAGAGATGAAATTACCCTATTAGCGCTCATGTACCCGTTCCAGTGCTCGGTAAATAATCTTGTTACCTATTCGTTACCTATTCGCTTTTAATGCGCGGGGTATACGCTGCAACTTGAAATAAATCGTGTTTTAATTGTGTTCATGTCTGGTGGTAACAATGTGTTCTTAGAGATGAAATGATTCCATTTGAGCGCATGTACCCGTTCCAGCGCTCGGTAAATAACCTGTTACCTATTCGTTACTTATTCGCTTTTAATTCGCGGGGTATACGGTGCACCTTGAAATAAATCGTTTTTTAATTGTGTTCAGGTCTCTGGTGGTAAGAATGTGTTCTTAGAGATGAAATGACCCTATTAGCGCGCATGTACCCGTTCCAGCGCTCGGTAAATAATCTTGTTACCTATTCGTTACCTATTCGCTTTTAATGCGCGGGGTATACGCTGTAACTTGAAATAAATCGTGTTTTAATTGTGTTCAGGTCTCTGGTGGTAAGACTGTGTTCTTAGAGATGAAATTACCCTTTTAGCGCGCATGTACCCGTTCCAGCGCTCGGTTAATACCCTGTTACCTATTCGTTACCTATTCGTTACCTATTCGCTTATAATACATTTTTTTATACGTTTCACCTGTTAGAAAAGGATTGTCAATTATATCCATGTCTCAGGTGGTAACAATGTGTTCTTAGAGATGAAATGACCCTATTAGCGCTCATGTACCCGTTCCAGTGCTCGGTAAATAATCTTGTTACCTATTCGTTATCTATTCGCTTTTAATGCGCAGGGTATACGCTGCAACTTGAAATAAATCGTGTTTTAATTGTGTTCATGTCTGGTGGTAACAATGTGTTCTTAGAGATGAAATGACCCCATTTGAGCGCATGTACCCGTTCCAGCGCTCGGTAAATAACCTGTTATCTATTCGTTACTTATTCGCTTTTAATGCGCGGGGTATACGGTGCACCTTTAAATAAATCGTTTTTTAATTGTGTTCAGGTCTCTGGTGGTAAGAATGTGTTCTTAGAGATGAAATTACCCTATTAGCGCGCATGTACCCGTTCCAGCGCTCGGTTAATACCCTGTTACCTATTCGTTACCTATTCGTTACCTATTCGCTTATAATACATTTTTTTATACGTTGCACCTGTTAGAAAAGGATTTTCAATTATGTCCAGGTCTCAGACGGTAACAATGTGTTCTTAGAGATGAAATGACCCCATTAGAGCGCATGTACCCGTTCCAGCGCTCGGTAAATAACCTGTTACCTATTCGTTACCTATTCGCTTTTAATGCGCGGGGTATACGGTCCACCTTGAAATAAATCGTGTTTTAATTGTGTTCAGGTCTCTGGTGGTAAGAATGTGTTCTTAGAGATGAAATTACCCTTTTAGCGCGCATGTACCCGTTCCAGCGCTCGGTTAAAACCCTGTTACCTATTCGTTACCTATTCGTTACTTATTCGCTTATAATACATTTTTTTATACGTTTCACCTGTTAGAAAAGGATTGTCAATTATGTCCATGTCTCAGGTGGTAACAATGTGTTCTTAGACATGAAATTACCCTATTAGCGCTCATGTACCCGTTCCAGTGCTCGGTAAATAATATTATTACCTATTCGTTACCTATTCGCTTTTAATGCGCGGGGTATACGCTGCAACTTGAAATAAATCGTGTTTTAATTGTGTTCATGTCTGGTGATAACAATGTGTTCTTAGAGATGAAATGGCCCCATTTGAGTGCATGTACCCGTTCCAGCGCTCGGTAGATAACCTGTTATCTATTCGTTACTTATTCGCTTTTAATGCGCGGGGTATACGGTGCACCTTTAAATAAATCGTTTTTTAATTGTGTTCAGGTCTCTGGTGGTAAGAATGTGTTCTTAGAGATGAAATTACCCTATTAGCGCGCATGTACCCGTTCCAGCGCTCGGTTAATACCCTGTTACCTATTCGTTACCTATTCGTTACCTATTCGCTTATAATACATTTTTTTATACGTTTCACCTGTTAGAAAAGGATTGTCAATTATGTCCATGTCTCAGGTGGTAACAATGTGTTCTTAGAGATGAAATGACCCTATTAGCGCTCATGTACCCGTTCCAGTGCTCGGTAAATAATCTTGTTACCTATTCGTTATCTATTCGCTTTTAATGCGCGGGGTATACGCTGCAACTTGAAATAAATCGTGTTTTAATTGTGTTCATGTCTGGTGGTAACAATGTGTTCTTAGAGATGAAATGACCCCATTTGAGCGCATGTACCCGTTCCAGCGCTCGGTAAATAACCTGTTATCTATTCGTTACTTATTCGCTTTTAATGCGCGGGGTATACGGTGCACCTTTAAATAAATCGTTTTTTAATTGTGTTCAGGTCTCTGGTGGTAACAATGTGTTCTTAGAGATGAAATTACCCTATTAGCGCGCATGTACCCGTTCCAGCGCTCGGTTAATACCCTGTTACCTATTCGTTACCTATTCGTTACCTATTCGCTTATAATACATTTTTTTATACGTTGCACCTGTTAGAAAAGGATTTTCAATTATATCCAGGTCTCAGACGGTAACAATGTGTTCTTAGAGATGAAATGACCCTATTAGCGCGCATGTACCCGTTCCAGCGCTCGGTTAATACCCTGTTACCTATTCGTTACCTATTCGCTTATAATACATTTTTTTATACGTTTCACCTGTTAGAAAAGGATTTTCAATTATGTCCATGTCTCAGGTGGTAACAATTTGTTCTTAGAGATGAAATTACCATATTAGCGCTCATGTACCCGTTCCAGTGCTCGGTAAATAATCTTGTTACCTATTCGTTACCTATTCGCTTTTAATGCGCGGGGTATACGCTGCAACTTGAAATAAATCGTGTTTTAATTGTGTTCAGGTCTCTGGTGGTAAGAATGTGTTCTTAGAGATGAAATGACCCTATTAGCGAGCATGTACCCGTTCCAGCGCTCGGTTAATACCATGTTACCTATTCGTTACCTATTCGTTACCTATTCGCTTATAATACATGTTTTTATACGTTTCACCTGTTAGAAAAGGATTTTCAATTATGTCCATGTCTCAGGTGGTAACAATGTGTTCTTAGAGATGAAATTACCCTATTAGCGCTCATGTACCCGTTCCAGTGCTCGGTAAATAATCTTGTTACCTATTCGTTACCTATTCGCTTTTAATGCGCGGGGTATACGCTGCAACATGAAATAAATCGTGTTTTAATTGTGTTCATGTCTGGTGGTAACAATGTGTTCTTAGAGATGAATGACCCCATTAGAGCGCATGTACCCGTTCCAGCGCTCGGTAAATAACCTGTTACCTATTCGTTACTTATTCGCTTTTAATGCGCGGGGTATACGGTGCACCTTTAAATAAATCGTTTTTTAATTGTGTTCAGGTCTCTGGTGGTAAGAATGTGTTCTTAGAGATGAAATTACCCTATTAGCGCGCATGTACCCGTTCCAGCGCTCGGTTAATACCCTGTTACCTATTCGTTACCTATTCGTTACCTATTCGCTTATAATACATTTTTTTATACGTTGCACCTGTAAAAAAAGGATTTTCAATTATGTCCAGGTCTCAGACGGTAACAATGTGTTCTTAGAGATGAAATGACCCCATTAGAGCGCATGTACCCGTTCCAGCGCTCGGTAAATAACCTGTTACCTATTCGTTACCTATTCGCTTTTAAAGCGCGGGGTATACGGTGCACCTTGAAATAAATCGTTTTTTAATTGTGTTCAGGTCTCTGGTGGTAAGAATGTGTTCTTAGAGATGAAATGACCCTATTAGCGCGCATGTACCCGTTCCAGCGCTCGGTTAATACCCTGTTACCTATTCGTTACCTATTCGTTACCTATTCGCTTATAATACATTTTATTATACGTTGCACCTGTTAGAAAAGGATTTTCAATTATGTCCATGTCTCAGGTGGTAACAATGTGTTCTTAGAGATGAAATTACCCTATTAGCGCTCATGTACCCGTTCCAGTGCTCGGTAAATAATCTTGTTACCTATTCGTTACCTATTCGCTTTTAATGCGCGGGGTATACGCTGCAACTTGAAATAAATCGTGTTTTAATTGTGTTCATGTCTGGTGGTAACAATGTGTTCTTTAGATGAAATGACCCCATTTGAGCGCATGTACCCGTTCCAGCGCTCGGTAAATAACCTGTTATCTATTCGTTACTTATTCGCTTTTAATGCGCGGGGTATACGGTGCACCTTGAAATAAATCGTTTTTTAATTGTGTTCAGGTCTCTGGTGGTAAGAATGTGTTCTTAGAGATGAAATGACCCTATTAGCGCGCATGTACCCGTTCCAGCGCTCGGTTAATACCCTGTTACCTATTCGTTACCTATTCGTTACCTATTCGCTTATTATACATTTTTTTATACGTTTCACCTGTTAGAAAAGGATTTTCAATTATGTCCATGTCTCAGGTGGTAACAATATGTTCTTAGAGATGAAATTACCCTATTAGCGCTCATGTACCCGTTCCAGTGCTCGGTAAATAATCTTGTTACCTATTCGTTACCTATTCGCTTTTAATGCGCGGGGTATACGCTGCAACTTGAAATAAATCGTGTTTTAATTGTGTTCAGGTCTCTGGTGGTAAGAATGTGCTCTTAGAGATGAAATGACCCTATTAGCACGCATGTACCCGTTCCAGCGCTCGGTTAATACCATGTTACCTATTCGTTACCTATTCGTTACCTATTCGCTTATAATACATTTTTTTATACGTTTCACCTGTTAGAAAAGGATTTTCAATTATGTCCATGTCTCAGGTGGTAACAATGTGTTCTTAGAGATGAAATTACCATATTAGCGCTCATGTACCCGTTCCAGTGCTCGGTAAATAATCTTGTTACCTATTCGTTACCTATTCGCTTTTAATGCGCGGGGTATACGCTGCAACATGAAATAAATCGTGTTTTAATTGTGTTCATGTCTGGTGATAACAATGTGTTCTTAGAGATGAATGACCCCATAAGAGCGCATGTACCCGTTCCAGCGCTCGGTAAATAACCTGTTACCTATTCGTTACTTATTCGCTTTTAATGCGCGGGGTATACGGTGCACCTTTAAATAAATCGTTTTTTAATTGTGTTCAGGTCTCTGGTGGTAAGAATGTGTTCTTAGAGATGAAATTACCCTATTAGCGCGCATGTACCCGTTCCAGCGCTCGGTTAATACCCTGTTACCTATTCGTTACCTATTCGTTACGTATTCGCTTATAATACATTTTTTTTATACGTTGCACCTGTTAGAAAAGGATTTTCAATTATGTCCAGGTCTCAGACGGTAACAATGTGTTCTTAGAGATGAAATGACCCCATTAGAGCGCATGTACCCGTTCCAGCGCTCGGTAAATAACCTGTTACCTATTTGTTACCCATTCGCTTTTAATGCGCGGGGTATACGGTGCACCTTGAAATAAATCGTTTTTTAATTGTGTTCAGGTCTCTGGTGGTAAGAATGTGTTCTTAGAGATGAAATTACCCTATTAGCGCGCATGTACCCGTTCCAGCGCTCGGTTAATACCCTGTTACCTATTTGTTACCTATTCGTTACCTTTTCCTTACCTAATCACTTATAATACGTTTGTTGTACGTTGCACCTTTTAGAAAAGGATTTTCAATTGTGTTCATGTCTCTGGTGGTAACAATGTGTTCTTAGAGATGAAATGACCCTATTAGCGCATATGTACCCGTTCCAGCGCTCGGTTAATACCCTGTTACCTATTCGTTACCTATTCGTTACTTATTCGCTTTATATACGTTTGTTGTACGTTGCACCTTTTAGAAAAGGATTTTCAATTGTGTTCATGTCTCTGGTGGTAACAATGTGTTCTTAGAGATGAAATGACCCTATTAGCGCATATTTACCCGTTCCAGCGCTCGGTTAATACCCTGTTACCTATTCGTTACCTATTCGTTACTTATTCGCTTTAAATACGTCTGTTGTACGTTGCACCTTTTAGAAAAGGATTTTCACTTGTGTTCATGTCTCTGGTGGTAACAATATGTAATTAGAGATGAAATGACCCTATTAGCGTGCATGTACCCGTTCCAGCGCTCGGTTAATACTTTGTTACCTATTCGTTACCTATTCACTTATAATACGTTTGTTGTACGTTGCACCTTTTAGAAAAGGATTTTCAATTGTGTCCATGTCTCTGGTGGTAACAATGTGTTCTTAGGGATGAAATGACCCTATTAGCGCGCATGTACCCGTTCCAGCGCTCGGTTAATACCCTGTTGCCTATTCGTTACCTATTCGTTACCTATTCGTTACCTATTTGTTACCTATTCACTTATAATACATTTGTTGTACGATGCACCTTTTAGAAAAGGATTTTCACTTATGTTCATGTCTCTGGTGGTAACAATGTGTAATTAGAGATGAAATGACCCTATTAGCGTGAATGTACCCGTTCCAGCGCTCGGATAATACCCTGTTACTTATTCGTTCCTTATACGCTTTTAATGCGCGGGGTAAGTATACGTTTCACCTTGAAATAAATCGTTTTTTAATTGTGTTCATGTCTCTGGTGGTAACAATGTAATCTTAGAGACGAAATGACTCTATTAGAGCGCATGTACCCGTTCCAGCGCTCGGTTAATACCCTGTTACCTATTCGTTACATATTCGTTACTTATTCGCTTTAAATACGTTTGTTGTACGTTGCACCTTTTAGAAAAGAATTTTCACTTGTGTTCATATCTGTGGTGGTAACGATGTGTAATTAGAGATGAAATGACCCTATTAGCGTGCATGTACCCGTTTCAACGCTCGGTTATTACCCTGTTACCTATTCGTTACCTATTCACTTATAATACGTTTGTTGTACGTTGCACCTTTTAGAAAAGAATTTTCAATTGTGTCCATGTCTCTGGTGGTAACAATTTGTTCTTAGAGATGAAATGACCCTATTAGCGCGCATGTACCCGTTCCAGCGCTCGGTTAATACCCTGTTACCTATTCGTTACCTATTCGTTACCTATTCACTTATAATACGTTTGTTGTGCGTTGCACCTTTTAGAAAAGGATTTCAACGTACAACAAACGTATTTAAAGCGAATAAGTAACGAATAGGTAACGAATAGGTAACAGGGTACTGTAAACCAACTTATTTTCGCGAATACTTTATTTCGCGTTTTACCCTTTCTTGACCAATTCGCGGCTATTTAATTTCGCGATTTTTTGATTTACTTGATGAAGTTTAATAAGGAAAGATCCAAGTTTTACATATTATCGACGATTTATTTTCGCGTTATTTTTCTACTCGCGAAAATCGCGAAAATAAATCGCTCGCGAAATTAAGTTGGTTTACAGTATTAACCGAGCGCTGGAACGGGTACATGCACTCTAATAGGGTCATTTCGTCTCTAAGATTACATTGTTACCACCAAAGACATGAACACAATTAAAAAACGATTTATTTCAAGGTGCAACGTATACTTACCCTGCGCATTAAAAGCGAATAAGGAACGAATAAGTAACAGGGTATTATCCGAGCGCTGGAACGGGTACATGCACGCTAATAGGGTCATTTCATCTCTAATTACACATTGTTACCACCAGAGACATGAACACAAGTAAAAATCTTTTTCTAAAAGGTGCAACGTACAACAAACGTATTATAAGTGAATAGGTAACGAATAGGTAACAGGGTAATAACCGAGCGCTGGAACGGGTACATAAGCGCTAACAGGGTAATTTCATCTCTAATTACACATTGTTACCACCAGAGACAGGAATACAAGTAAAAATCTTTTTCTAAAAAGTGCAACGTACAACAAATAAAGCGAATAAGTAACGAATAGGTAACGAATAGGTAACGAATAGGTAACAGGGTATTAACCGAGCGCTGGAACGGGTACATGCACGCTAATAGGGTCATTTCATCTCTAATTACACATTGTTACCACCAGAGACATGAACACAAGTGAAAATCCTTTTCTAAAAGGGGCAACGTACAACAAATGTATTATAAGTGAATAGGTAACGAATAGGTAACGAATAGGTAACGAATAGGTAACGAATAGGTAACAGGGTATTAACCGAGCGCTGGAACGGGTTCATGCACGCTAATAGGGTCATTTCATCTCTAATTACACATTGTTATCACCAGAGACATGAAAACAAGTAAAAATCTTTTTCTAAAAAGTGCAACGTACAACAAACGTATATAAAGCGAATAAGTAACGAATAGGTAACGAATAGGTAACAGGGTATTAACCGAGCGCTGGAACGGGTACATATGCGCTAATAGGGTCATTTCATCTCTAAGAACACATTGTTATCACCAGAGACATGAACACAATTGAAAATCCTTTTCTAAAAGGTGCAACGTACAACAAACGTATTATAAGTGAATAGGTAACGAATAGGTAACGAATAGGTAACAGGGTATTAACCGAGCGCTGGAACGGGTACATGCGCGCTAATAGGGTAATTTCATCTCTAAGAACACATTCTTACCACCAGAGACCTGAACACAATTAAAAAACGATTTATTTCAAGGTGCACCATATACCCCGCGCATTAAAAGCGAATGGGTAACGAATAGGTAACAGGTTATTTACCGAGCGCTGGAACGGGTACATGCGCTCTAATGGGATCATTTCATCTCTAAGAACACATTATTACCGTCTGAGACCTGGACATAATTGAAAATCCTTTTCTAACAGGTGCAACGTATAAAAAAATGTATTATAAGCGAATAGGTAACGAATAGGTAACGAATAGGTAACAGGGTATTAACCGAGCGCTGGAACGGGTACATGCACGCTAATAGGGTAATTTCATCTCTAAGAACACATTCTTACCACCAGAGACCTGAACACAATTAAAAACGATTTATTTAAAGGTGCACCGTATACCCCGCGCATTAAAAGCGAATAAGTAACGAATAGGTAACAGGTTATTTACCGAGCGCTGGAACGGGTACATGCGCTCTAATGGGGTCATTCATCTCTAAGAACACATTGTTACCACCAGACATGAACACAATTAAAACACGATTTATTTCAAGTTGCAGCGTATACCCCGCGCATTAAAAGCGAATAGGTAACGAATAGGTAACAAGATTATTTAACGAGCACTGGAACGGGTACATGAGCGCTAATAGGGTAATTTCATCTCTAAGAACAAATTGTTACCACCTGAGACATGGACATAATTGAAAATCCTTTTCTAACAGGTGAAACGTATAAAAAAATGTATTATAAGCGAATAGGTAACGAATAGGTAACGAATAGGTAACAGGGTATTAACCGAGCGCTGGAACGGGTACATGCGCGCTAATAGGGTCATTTCATCTCTAAGAACACATTCTTACCACCAGAGACCTGAACACAATTAAAAAACGATTTATTTCAAGGTGCACCGTATACCCCGCGCATTAAAAGCGAATAGGTAACGAATAGGTAACAGGTTATTTACCGAGCGCTGGAACGGGTACATGCGCTCTAATAGGGTCATTTCATCTCTAAGAACACATTGTTACCGTCTGAGACCTGGACATAATTGAAAATCCTTTTCTAACAGGTGCAACGTATAAAAAAATGTATTATAAGCGAATAGGTAACGAATAGGTAACAGGGTATTAACCGAGGGCTGGAACGGATACATGCGCGCTAATAGGGTAATTTCATCTCTAAGAACACATTCTTACCACCAGAGACCTGAACATAATTAAAAAACGATTTATTTAAAGGTGCACCGTATACCCCGCGCATTAAAAGCGAATAAGTAACGAATAGGTAACAGGTTATTTTCCGAGCGCTGGAACGGGTACATGCGCTCTAATGGGGTCATTCATCTCTAAGAACACATTGTTACCACCAGACATGAACACAATTAAAACACGATTTATTTCAAGTTGCAGCGTATACCCCGCGCATTAAAAGCGAATAGGTAACGAATAGGTAACAAGATTATTTACCGAGCACTGGAACGGGTACATGAGCGCTAATAGGATAATTTCATCTCTAAGAACACATTGTTACCACCTGAGACATGGACATAATTGAAAATCCTTTTCTAACAGGTGAAACGTATAAAAAATGTATTATAAGCGAATAGGTAACGAATAGGTAACGAATAGGTAACAGGGTATTAACCGAGCGCTGGAACGGGTACATGCGCGCTAATAGGGTCATTTCATCTCTAAGAACACATTCTTACCACCAGAGACCTGAACACAATTAAAAAACGATTTATTTCAAGGTGCACCGTATACCCCGCGCATTAAAAGCGAATAGGTAACGAATAGGTAACAGGTTATTTACCGAGCGCTGGAACGGGTACATGCGCTCGAATGGGGTCATTTTATCTCTAAGAACACATTGTTACCGTCTGAGACCTGGACATAATTGAAAATCCTTTTCTAACAGGTGCAACGTATAAAAAAATGTATTATAAGCGAATAGGTAACGAATAGGTAACAGGGTATTAACCGAGGGCTGGAACGGATACATGCGCGCTAATAGGGTAATTTCATCTCTAAGAACACATTCTTACCACCAGAGACCTGAACATAATTAAAAAACGATTTATTTAAAGGTGCACCGTATACCCCGCGCATTAAAAGCGAATAAGTAACGAATAGGTAACAGGTTATTTTCCGAGCGCTGGAACGGGTACATGCGCTCTAATAGGGTCATTCATCTCTAAGAACACATTGTTACCACCAGACATGAACACAATTAAAACACGATTTATTTCAAGTTGCAGCGTATACCCCGCGCATTAAAAGCGAATAGGTAACGAATAGGTAACAAGATTATTTACCGAGCAGTGGAACGGGTACATGAGCGCTAATAGGGTAATTTCATCTCTAAGAACACATTGTTACCACCTGAGACATGGACATAATTGACAATCCTTTTCTAACAGGTGAAACGTATAAAAAATGTATTATAAGCGAATAGGTAACGAATAGGTAACGAATAGGTAACAGGGTATTAACCGAGCGCTGGAACGGATACATGCGCGCTAAAAGGGTAATTTCATCTCTAAGAAAAAATTCTTACCACCAAAGACCTGAACACAATTAAAACACGATTTATTTCAAGGTGCACCGTATACCCCGCGCATTAAAAGCGAATAGGTAACGAATAGGTAACAAGATTATTTACCGAGCAGTGGAACGGGTACATGAGCGCTAATAGGGTAATTTCATCTCTAAGAACACATTGTTACCACCTGAGACATGGACATAATTGACAATCCTTTTCTAACAGGTGAAACGTATAAAAAAATGTATTATAAGCGAATAGGTAACGAATAGGTAACGAATAGGTAGCAGGGTATTAACCGAGCGCTGGAACGGGTACATGCGCGCTAATAGGGTAATTTCATCTCTAAGAACACATTCTTACCACCAGAGACCTGAACACAATTAAAAAACGATTTATTTAAAGGTGCACCGTATACCCCGCGCATTAAAAGCGAATAAGTAACGAATAGGTAACAGGTTATTTACCGAGCGCTGAAACGGGTACATGCGCTCTAATGGGGTCATTTCATCTCTAAGAACACATTGTTACCACCAGACATGAACACAATTAAAACACGATTTATTTAAAGGTGCACCGTATACCCCGCGCATTAAAAGCGAATAAGTAACGAATAGGTAACAGGTTATTTACCGAGCGCTGGAACGGGTACATGCGCTCTAATGGGGTCATTTCATCTCTAAGAACACATTGTAACCACCAGAGATATGAATTTAATTGAAAATCCTTTTCTAAAAGGTGCAACGTACAACAAACGTACTATAAGTGAATAGGTAACGAATAGGTAACGAATAGGTAACAGGGTATTAACCGATCGCTGGAACGAGTACATATGCGCTTATAGGGGTATTTCATCTATAAGAACACATTATTACCACCAGAGATATGAACACAATTGGAAATCCTTTTCTAAAAGGTGCAACGTACAACAAACTTTTTAAAAGCGAATTAGTAACGAATATTTAACAGGGTATTATCCGACCGCTGGAACGGATACAAATGCACTTATAGAGTTATATCACCTCTAAGAGCCCAAATCTTCCACCAGAGACAACAAAACAATTGAAAATCATGTTTTAAAAGGTGCAACGTAAGATACACGTATTATAAGCGAATTATAAGCGAGTGATGGAACGAATTAAACAAGGTAATAGCATGCTCCGAAACGATGTACACCCTGCTTACATGTTTAACTCTACCACATTATGTAAGTATGTGCCTGTCCCTAGACAAGAGCCTGAAATTAAGTAGTTATCGTTTGTTTTTGTGTTACATATTTCCGTTTATTTTTTTGTATATGAAATACGGCCGTCAGTTTTGTTGTTTGAATTGTATGAGGTTGTCATGTCTGGGCCTTTTTTAGGTGACTACACGGTTTGGGCTATGCTCATTGTTGAAGGCCGTACAGTGAACTATAGTTGATAATTTCTGTGTCATTTTGGTCTAATGTGGAGTGTTGTCTCATTGGCAATCATACCACATCTTCGTTTTTTAGCAAGCGCTAACACGGTGATTTCATCCCGTCGAACCAAGATCCATCTTCAAACATACGGACATAAAGCAGTTAAAAGGTAGAACGTATAAAAAAACAAGTAAGGAACAAATGCGTATCGAACATGAAGTAAAAGGATCGGTTGAGCACAAACACATATAAATAAGTCATAAAAAGATCATTTTACCTCAACCAATTCAGAACTATTACCATATGTAAGACTATTAACAACCTTATTTGTAATTGCTAGCAATAACGGAAGGCATCCCTTCCCCCTATTACCAGGTGAGCGGCAGCCATTTTGACAATTCCAAAGTCAAAGAGAGCATCTACAGATGTCTAGTAACATTTTTGCAAAGTTTCATTAAGTTTGAACATTTTGAATTTTTGATATTTTTGCTGTTTCCCTGGTTACGGCGGCCATTTTGAAAATTCTAACTTCAAAATCCAACTCTGCCTATGCCAGTTACCATTCCTGTAAAGTTTCATCCAGTTTGCGGAAAATTCTTATTTTTGAAATTTTTGACCTTTTTGCATTGTTTCCATGGTAACAAGACCTATTTTGGAAATTCCAACTCCAATGTTGCTCATCATTACTGTGAAGTTTCATGAAGTTTTGAGCATTTTTAGAATTTTGAAAATTTTGGTGTAGTTTCCATGGCAACATAGTAGTTCCAATGATCGCCAAAATCATCCAACACCTGTATATAGTGGGCACCTACATTGTTTTAAAATATGATGATTCTGAGTTGAAGCATATCCAAACAGTTCACCAAAAACCAAAAACTCATTTTTTTCACAATTGTGCCGTTTCCATGGTAACGGCAGCCATATTAAACTATTCCATGCCATAATTAAAAAGGGGGAAGGATATTAAAAATCAAATAAGTAACGAATAGGTAACGAATAGGGAATAGGGAATAGGTAACGAATAGGTAACGAATAGGAAATAGGGAATAGGTAACGAATAGGCAACGAATAGGGAATAGGGAATAGGTAACGAATAGGTAACGAATAGGGAATAGGGAACTAGTGTGGATCTAGCCGTCGATAGCAGCCGGCGTTAATATTCATGAGGCCAGCCTTCAATAATATTCATGAGCCGTCAATAATATTCATGAGATGACTTGCGTTCGAAGAAGTGTTGTTAGAAACTATGAACGATAATTATAATTAAATAACGTTCCTATTTATATTTGATATTACTTCAAATAGGCATGTCAGTGGGTGTCTTCTTCGAGGTCCGCGTTTATTGAATCAACTTTGGGTCTTCTTCAAGGTCTGCGTCTTTAAACAACATTGTAAATGTAATAAAAAAACAATGTAAATGCCTCCATAAATATAAAACAAAGAAACGGTCTTTTAACATTCTGTGATTAGAGAAATAATGTAAACTAAAGCAATAACAAGTTTTAAAAAAATATAATTAAATATAGAAATTAAACGGGACATTACAACAAACAAATAAAGTAAAGAACAGTTCTTATTAAAATTTTGTGATAATTAAATCAATGTAAGCTACAATAAATTTAAAAAATTGATTAAATATAGAAATTTAGGAATGACAGAGAATTGATGGTCATTTGTTCGTTGTCTACTAATAAAGTCCAATCATGAAACTAAAACATACAATATTACGACAGTATTTTCTATTTAAACATATCAGAAAAATAGAAACATAGTTAATTGCAGAAATAAAAAAAACAGAAAAATAACAACTGTCAATTACTATTTCAATGACATATGATTCTTCAAAATTATGGAGACCAATCTGAGTCATTATTAACAATTCATATTATTGCCTCTAAAATGGCCATAGCACTTATGCCCTAGACCCGTACGAGTTAGTCAGGAGAGAATAAGGGGGTACCCTGGTATATCACAAATTCGAAAATGAACTATTGCCGGCTGGCCAAACGAAGAGATTCTCCACGTGGGCAATGGTATCAGACGAAGAGGTACTTATTGCCTTTAAAATGGCCCATAGCACTTATACCCTAGACCCGTACGAGTTTGTCAGTAGAGGGTTCAAAGGGGGGATATGGTATCCGGTTTACAACGAATTCTTACTGAACTATTGCCGGCTGGCCAAACTAAGAGATTCTCCACATTGACCATCATACCAGAGGTAGAGGTGTGTATTGCCTCTAACATGGCCCATAGCACTTATGCCCTAGACCCGTACGAGTTAGTCAGGAGAGGATAAGGGGTACCCTGGTATATCACAAATTCTAAAATGAACTATTGCCGGCTGGCCAAACGAAGAGATTCTCCACGTGGGCAATGGTACCAGACGAAGAGGTACTTATTGCCTTTAAAATGGTCTATAGCACTTGTACCCTAGACCCGTACGAGTTTGTCAGTACAGGGTTCAAAGGGGGGATATGGTATCCGGTTTACAACGAATTCTTACTGAACTATTGCCGGCTGGCAAAACTAAGAGATTCTCCACATTGACCATCATACAAGAGGTAGAGGTTGGTATTGCCTCTAACATGGCCTATAGCACTTATGCCCTAGACCCGTACGAGTTAGTCAGGAAAGGATAAGGAGTACCCTGGTATATCACAAATTCTAAAATGAACTATTGCCGGCTGGCCAAACGAAGAGATTCTCCACGTAGACAATGGTACCAGACGAAGAGGTACTTATTGCCTTTAAAATGGCCTATAGCACTTGTACCCTAGACCCGTACGAGTTTGTCAGTAGAGGGTGAAAAGGGGGGATATGGTATCCGGTTTACAACGAATTCTTACTGAACTATTGCCGGCTGGCCAAACTAAGAGATTCTCAACATCGACCATCATACCAGAGGTAGAGGTGTGTATTGCCTCTAAAATGGCCCATAGCACTTATGCCCTAGACCCGTACGAGATAGTATGAAAAGGATAAGGGGGTACCCTGGTATATCACAAATTCGAAAATGAACTATTGCCGGCTGGCCAAACGAAGAGATTCTCCATGTGGGCAATGATACCAGAGGAAGAGGTACTTATTGCCTTTAAAATGGCCCATAGCACTTATACCCTAGACCCGTACGAGTTTGTCAGTAGAGGGTTCAAAAGAGGGATATGGAATCCAAGATACAACGAATTCGAACTGAACTATTGCCGGCTGGCCAAACTAAGAGATTCTCCACACCGACCATTATACCAGAGGTAGAGGTTGGTATTGCCTCTAAAATGGCCATAGCACTTATGCCCTAGACCCATACGAGTTAGTCAGAAAAGGATAAGGGGGGGGGGGTACCCTGGTATATCACAAATTCGAAAATGAACTATTGCCGGCTGGCCAAAAGAAGAGATTCTCCATGTGGGCAATGATACCAGAGGAAGAGGTACTTATTGCCTTTAAAATGGCCCATAGCACTTATACCCTAGACCCGTACGAGTTTGTCAGTAGAGGATTCAAAGGGGGGATATGGAATCCAAGATACAACGAATTCGAACTGAACTATTGCCGGCTGGCCAAACTAAGAGATTCTCCACACCGACCATTATACCAGAGGTAGAAGTTGGTATTGCCTCTAAAATGGCCCATAGCACTTGTGCCCTAGACCCGTACGAGTTAGTCAGAAAAGGATAAGGAGGGGGTTCCCTGGTATATCACAAATTCGAAAATGAACTATTGCCGGCTGGCTAAACGAAGAGATTCTCCACGTGGGCAATGATACCAGAGGAAGAGGTACTTATTGCCTTTAAAATGGCTCATAGCACCTGTACCCTAGACCCGTACGAGTTTGTCAGTAGAGGGTTCAAAGGGGGGATATGAAATCCAAGATACAACGAATTCGAACTGAACTATTGCCGGCTGGCAAAACTAAGAGATTCTCCACATCGACCATTATACCAGAGGTAGAGGTTGGTATTGCCTCTAAAATGGCCCATAGCACTTATGCCCTAGACCCGTACGAGTTAGTCAGAAAAGGATAAGGGGGGTACCCTGGTATATCACAAATTCAAAAATGAACTATTGCCGGCTGGCCAAACGAAGAGATTCTCCACGTGGGCAATGATACCAGAGGAAGAGGTACTTATTGCCTTTAAAATGGCCCATATCACTTATACCCTAGACCCGTACGAGTTTGTCAGTAGAGGGTTCAAAGGGGGGATATGGAATCCAAGATACAACGAATTCGAACTGAACTATTGCCGGCTGGCCAAACTAAGATATTCTCCACACCGACCATTATACCAGAGGTAGAGGTTGGTATTGCCTCTAAAATGGCCCATAGCACTTATGCCCTAGAGCCGTACGAGTTAGGAAGAAAAGGATAAGGGGGGGGGGGGTACCCTGGTATATCACAAATTCGAAAATGAACTATTGCCGGCTGGCCAAACGAAGAGATTCTCCACGTGGGCAATGATACCAGAGGAAAAGGTACTTATTGCCTTTAAAATGGCCCATAGCACTTATACCCTAGACCCGTACGAGTTTGTCAGTAGAGGGTTCAAAGGGGGGATATGGAATCCAAGATACAACGAATTCGAACTGAACTATTGCCGGCTGGCCAAACTAAGAGATTCTCCACACCGACCATTATACCAGAGGTAGAGGTTGGTATTGCCTCTAAAATGGCCCATAGCACTTATGCCCTAGACCCGTACGAGTTAGTCAGAAATGATAAGGGGGTACCCTGGTATATCACAAATTCGAAAATGAACTATTGCCGGCTGGCCAAACGAAGAGATTCTCCACGTGGGCAATGATACCAGAGGAAGAGGTACTTATTGCCTTTAAAATGGCTCAGAGCACTTATACCCTAGACCCGTACGAGTTTGTCAGTAGAGGGTTCAAAGGGCGGATATGGAATCCAAGATACAACGAATTCGAACTGAACTATTGCCGGCTGGCCAAACTAAGAGATTCTCCACATCGACCTTTATACCAGAGGTAGAGATTGGTATTGCATCTAAAATGGCCCATAGCACTTATACCCTAGACCCGTACGAGTTAGTCAGAAAAGGATAAGGGGTGTACCCTGGTATATCACAAATTCGAAAATGAACTATTGCCGGCTGGCCAAACAAAGAGATTCTCCACGTGGGCAATGATACCAGAGGAAGAGATACTTATTGCCTTTAAAATGGCTCATAGCACTTATACCCTAGACCCCTACGAGTTTGTCAGTAGAGGGTTCAAAGGGGGGATATGGAATCCAAGATACAACGAATTCGAACTGAACTATTGCCGGCTGGCCAAACTAAGAGATTCTTCACACCGACCATTATACCAGAGGTAGAGGTTGGTATTGCCTCTAAAATGGCCCAGAGCACTTATACCCTAGACCCGTACGAGTTTGTCAGTAGAGGGTTCAAAGGGGGGATATGGAATCCAAGATACAACGAATTCGAACTGAAGTATTGCCGGCTGCCCAAACTAAGAGATTCTGCACACCGACCATTATACCAGAGGTAGAGGTTGGTATTGCCTCTAAAATGGCTCATAGCACTTATGCCCCAGACCCGTACGAGTTAGTCAGAAAAGGATAAGGGGGGTACCCTGGTATATCACAAATTCGAAAATGAACTATTGCCGGCTGGCCAAACGAAGAGATTCTCCACATGGGCAATGATACCAGAGGAAGAGGTACTTATTGCCTTTAAAATGGCTCATAGCACTTATACCCTAGACCCGTACGAGTTTGTCAGTAGAGGGTTCAAAGGGGGGATATGGAATCCAAGATACAACGAATTCGAACTGAACTATTGCCGGCTGGCCAAACTAAGAGATTCTCCACATCGACCATTATACCAGAGGTAGAGGTTGGTATTGCCTCTAAAATGGCCTATAGCACTTATGCCCTAGACCCGTACGAGTTAGTCAGAAAAGGATAAGGGGGGGTACCCTGGTATATCACAAATTCGAAAATGAACTATTGCCGGCTGGCCAAACGAAGAGATTCTCCACGTGTGCAATGATACCAGAGGAAGAGGTACTTATTGCCTTTAAAATGGCCTATAGCACTTATACCCTAAACCCGTACGAGTTTGTCAGTAGAGGGTTCAAAGGGGGGATATGGAATCCAAGATAAAACGAATTCGAACTGAACTATTGCCGGCTGGCCAAACTAAGAGATTCTCCACACCGACCATTATACCAGAGGTAGAGGTTGGTATTGCCTCTAAAATGGCCCATAGCACTTATGCCCTAGACCCGTACGAGTTAGTCAGAAAAGGATAAGGGGGGTACCCTGGTATATCACAAATTCGAAAATGAACTATTGCCGGCTGGCCAAACGAAGAGATTCTCCACGTGGGCAATGATACCAGAGGAAGAGGTACTTATTGCCTTTAAAATGGCCTATAGCACTTATACCATAGACCCGTACGAGTTTGTCAGTAGAGGGTTCAAAGGGGGGATATGGAATCCAAGATAAAACGAATTCGAACTGAACTATTGCCGGCTGGCCAAACTAAGAGATTCTCCACACCGACCATTATACCAGAGGTAGAGGTTGGTATTGCCTCTAAAATGGCCCATAGCACTTATGCCCTAGACCCGTACGAGTTAGTCAGAAAAGGATAAGGGGGGGTACCCTGGTATATCACAAATTCGAAAATGAACTATTGCCGGCTGGCCAAACGAAGAGATTCTCCACGTGGGCAATGATACCAGAGGAAGAGGTACTTATTGCCTTTAAAATGGCCCATAGCACTTATACCCTAGACCCGTACGAGTTTGTCAGTAGAGGGTTCAAAGGGGGGATATGGAATCCAAGATACAACGAATTCGAACTGAACTATTGCCGGCTGGCCAAACTAAGAGATTCTCCACATCGACCATTATACCAGAGGTAGAGGTTGGTATTGCCTCTAAAATGGCCCATAGCACTTATGCCCTAGACCCGTACGAGTTAGTCAGAAAAGGATAAGGGGGGGTACCCTGGTATATCACAAATTCGAAAATGAACTATTGCCGGCTGGCCAAACGAAGAGATTCTCCACGTGGGCAATGATACCAGAGGAAGAGGTACTTATTGCCTTTAAAATGACCTATAGCACTTATACCCTAGACCCGTACGAGTTTGTCAGTAGAGGGTTCAAAGGGGGGATATGGAATCCAAGATACAACGAATTCGAACTGAACTATTGCCGGCTGGCCAAACTAAGAGATTCTCCACACCGACCATTATAACAGAGGTAGAGGTTGGTATTGGCTCTAAAATGGCCGACAGCACTTATGCCCTAGACCCGTACGATTTAGTGAGAAAAGGATAAGGGGGGTACCCTGGTATATCACAAATTCGAAAATGAACTATTGCCGGCTGGCCAAACGAAGAGATTCTCCACGTGGGCAATGATACCAGAGGAAGAGGTACTTATTGCCTTTAAAATGGCCTATAGCACTTATACCCTAGACCCGTACGAGTTTGTCAGTAGAGGGTTCAAAGGGGGGATATGGAATCCAAGATACAACGAATTCGAACTGAACTATTGCCGGCTGGCCAAACTAAGAGATTCTCCACACCGACCATTATACCAGAGGTAGAGGTTGGTATTGCCTCTAAAATGGCCCATAGCACTTATGCCCTAGACCCTTACGAGTTAGTCAGAAAAGGATAAGGGGGGGGGGGGTACCCTGGTATATCACAAATTCGAAAATGAACTGCTTTAGTATTGCCGGCTGGCCAAACGAAGAGATTCTCCACGTGGGCAATGATACCAGAGGAAGAGGTAATTATTGCCTTTAAATTGGCCTATAGCACTTATACCCTAGACCAGTACGAGTTTGTCAGTAGAGGGTTCAAAGGGGGGATATGGAATCCAAGATACAACGAAATCGAACTGAACTATTGCCGGCTGGCCAAACTAACAGAATCTCCACACCGACCATTATACCAAAGGTAGAGGTTGGTATTGCCTCTAAAATGGCCCATAGCACTTATGCCATAGACCCGTACGAGTTAGTCAGAAAAGGATAAGGGGGGGGGGGGGGGGGGTACCCTGGTATTCCACAAATTCGAAAATGAACTATTGCCGGCTGGCCAAACGAAGAGATTCTCCACGTGGTCAATGATACAAGAAGAAGAGGTACTTATTGCCTTTAAAATGGCCCATAGCACTTATACCCTAGACCCGTACGAGTTTGTCAGAAGAGGGTTGAAATGGGGTATATGGTATCCCGGATACAACGAATTCGAACTGAACTATTGCCGGCTGGCCAAACTAAGAGATTCTCCACACCGACCATTATACCAGAGGTAGAGGATGGTATTGCCTCTAAAATGGCCCATAGCACTTATGCCCTAGACCCGTACGAGTTAGTCAGAAAAGGATTAGAGGGGTACCCTGGTATATCACAAATTCTAAAATGAACTATTGCCGGCTGGCCAAACGAAGAGATTCTCCACGTGGACAATGATACCAGAGGAAGAGGTACTTATTGCCTTTAAAATGGCCCATAGCACTTGTACCCTAGACCCGTACGAGTTTGTCAGTAGAGGGTTAAAAGAGGTGATATGGTATCCGGTTTACAACGAATTCTTCCTGAACTATTGCCGGCTGGCCAAACTAAGAGATTCTCCACATCGACCATCATACCAGAGGTAGAGGTTGGAATTGCCTCTAAAATGGCCCATAGCACTTATGCCCTAGACCCGTACGAGTTAGTCAGGAGAGGATAAGGGGGTACCCTGGTATATCACAAATTCTAAAATGAACTATTGCCGGCTGGCCAAACTAAGAGATTCTCCACATCGACCATTATACCACAGGTAGAAGTTGGTATTGCCTCTAAAATGGCTCATAGCACTTATGCCCTAGACCCGTACGAGTTAGTCAGAAAAGGATAAGGGGGGTACCCTGGTATATCACAAATTCGAAAATGAACTATTGCCGGCTGGCCAAACGAAAAGATTCTCCACGTGGGCAATGATACCAGAGGAAGAGGTACTTAATTCCTTTAAAATGGCCCATAGCACTTATACCCTAGACCCGTACGAGTTTGTCAGTAGAGGGTTCAAAGGGGGGATATGGAATCCAAGATACAACAAATTCGAACTGAACTATTGCCGGCTGGCCAAACTAAGATATTCTCCACACCGACCATTATACCAGAGGTAGAGGTTGGTATTGCCTCTAAAATGGCCCATAGCACTTATGCCCTAGACCCGTACGAGTTAGGAAGAAAAGGATAAGGGGGGGAGGGGTACCCTGGTATATCACAAATTCGAAAATGAACTATTGCCGGCTGGCCAAACGAAGAGATTCTCCACGTGGGCAATGATACCAGAGGAAGAGGTACTTATTGCCTTTAAAATGGCCCATAGCACTTGTACCCTAGACCCGTACGAGTTTGTCAGTAGAGGGTTAAAAGAGGTGATATGGAATCCGGTTTACAACGAATTCTTCCTGAACTATTGCCGGCTGGCCAAACTAAGAGATTCTCCACATCGACCATCATACCAGAGGTAGAGGTTGGAATTGCCTCTAAAATGGCCCATAGCACTTATGCCCTAGACCCGTACGAGTTAGTCAGGAGAGGATAAGGGGGTACCCTGGTATATCACAAATTCTAAAATGAACTATTGCCGGCTGGCCAAACTAAGAGATTCTCCACATCGACCATTATACCACAGGTAGAAGTTGGTATTGCCTCTAAAATGGCTCATAGCACTTATGCCCTAGACCCGTACGAGTTAGTCAGAAAAGGATAAGGGGGGTACCCTGGTATATCACAAATTCGAAAATGAACTATTGCCGGCTGGCCAAACGAAAAGATTCTCCACGTGGGCAATGATACCAGAGGAAGAGGTACTTAATTCCTTTAAAATGGCCCATAGCACTTATACCCTAGACCCGTACGAGTTTGTCAGTAGAGGGTTCAAAGGGGGGATATGGAATCCAAGATACAACAAATTCGAACTGAACTATTGCCGGCTGGCCAAACTAAGATATTCTCCACACCGACCATTATACCAGAGGTAGAGGTTGGTATTGCCTCTAAAATGGCCCATAGCACTTATGCCCTAGACCCGTACGAGTTAGGAAGAAAAGGATAAGGGGGGGGGAGGGGTACCCTGGTATATCACAAATTCGAAAATGAACTATTGCCGGCTGGCCAAACGAAGAGATTCTCCACGTGGGCAATGATACCAGAGGAAGAGGTACTTATTGCCTTTAAAATGGCCCATAGAACTTATACCCTAGACCCGTACGAGTTTGTCAGTAGAGGGTTCGAAGGGGGATATGGAATCCAAGATACAACGAATTCGAACTGAACTATTGCCGGCTGGCCAAACTAAGAGATTCTCCACACCGACCATTATACCAGAGGTAGAGGTTGGTATTGCCTCTAAAATGGCCCATAGCACTTATGCCCTAGACCCGTACGAGTTAGTCAGAAAAGGATAAGGGGGGTACCCTGGTATATCACAAATTCGAAAATGAACTATTGCCGGCTGGCCAAACAAAGAGATTCTCCACGTGGGCAATGATACCAGAGGAAGAGATACTTATTGCCTTTAAAATGGCCCATAGCACTTATACCATAGACCCCTACGAGTTTGTCAGTAGAGGGTTCAAAGGGGGGATATGGAATCCAAGATACAACGAATTCGAACTGAATTATTGCCGGCTGGCCAAACTAAGAGATTCTTCACACCGACCATTATACCAGAGGTAGAGGTTGGTATTGCCTCTAAAATGGCCCATAGAACTTATACCCTAGACCCGTACGAGTTTGTCAGTAGAGGGTTCGAAGGGGGATATGGAATCCAAGATACAACGAATTCGAACTGAACTATTGCCGGCTGCCCAAACTAAGAGATTCTCCACACCGACCATTATACCAGAGGTAGAGGTTGGTATTGCCTCTAAAATGGCCCATAGCACTTTTGCCCTAGACCCGTACGAGTTAGTCAGAAAGGATAAGGGGGTACCCTGGTATATCACAAATTCGAAAATGAACTATTGCCGGCTGGCCAAACGAAGAGATTCTCCACGTGGGCAATGATACCAGAGGAAGAGGTACTTATTGCCTTTAAAATGGCCCATAGCACTTATATCCTAGACCCGTACGAGTTTGTCAGTAGAGGGTTCAAAGGGGGGATATGGAATCCAAGATACATCGAATTCGAACTGAACTATTGCCGGCTGGCCAAACTAAGAGATTCTCCTCACCGACCATTATACCAGAGGTAGAGGTTGGTATTGCCTCTAAAATGGCCCATAGCACTTATGCCCTAGATCCGTACGAGTTAGTCAGAAAAGGATAAGGGGGGTACCCTGGTATATCACAAATTCGAAAATGAACTATTGCCGGCTGGCCAAACTAAGAGATTCTCCACACCGACCATTATACCAGAGGTAGAGGTTGGTATTGCCTCTAAAATGGCCCATAGCACTTATGCCCTAGACCCGTACGAGTTAGTCAGAAAGGATAAGGGGGTACCCTGGTATATCACAAATTCGAAAATGAACTATTGCCGGCTGGCCAAACGAAGAGATTCTCCACGTGGGCAATGATACCAGAGGAAGAGGTACTTATTGCCTTTAAAATGGCCCATAGCACTTATATCCTAGACCCGTACGAGTTTGTCAGTAGAGGGTTCAAAGGGGGGATATGGAATCCAAGATACATCGAATTCGAACTGAACTATTGCCGGCTGGCCAAACTAAGAGATTCTCCTCACCGACCATTATACCAGAGGTAGAGGTTGGTATTGCCTCTAAAATGGCCCATAGCACTTATGCCCTAGATCCGTACGAGTTAGTCAGAAAAGGATAAGGGGGGTACCCTGGTATATCACAAATTCGAAAATGAACTATTGCCGGCTGGCCAAACAAAGAGATTCTCCACGTGGGCAATGATACCAGAGGAAGAGATACTTATTGCCTTTAAAATGGCCCATAGCACTTATACCATAGACCCCTACGAGTTTGTCAGTAGAGGGTTCAAAGGGGGGATATGGAATCCAAGATACAACGAATTCGAACTGAATTATTGCCGGCTGGCCAAACTAAGAGATTCTTCACACCGACCATTATACCAGAGGTAGAGGTTGGTATTGCCTCTAAAATGGCCCATAGCACTTATACCCTAGACCCGTACGAGTTTGTCAGTAGAGGGTTCAAAGGGGGGATATGGAATCCAAGATAAAACGAATTCGAACTGAAGAATTGCCGGCTGCCCAAACTAAGAGATTCTCCACACCGACCATTATACCAGAGGTAGAGGTTGGTATTGCCTCTAAAATGGCCCAGAGCACTTATGCCCCAGACCCGTACGAGTTAGTCAGAAAAGGATAAGGGGGGGTACCCTGGAATATCACAAATTCAAAAATGAACTATTGCCGGCTGGCCAAACGAAGAGATTCTCCACGTGGGCAATGATACCAGAGGAAGAGATACTTATTGCCTTTAAAATGGCCCATAGCGCTTATACCCTAGACCCGTACGAGTTTGTCAGTAGAGGGTTCAAAGGGGGGATATGGTATCCCGGATACAACGAATTCGAACTGAACTATTGCCGGCTGGCCAAACTAAGAGATTCTCCACATCGACCATTATACCAGAGGTAGAGGTTGGTATTGCCTCTAAAATGGCCCATAGCACTTATGCCCTAGACCCGTACGAGTTAGTCAGAAAAGTATAAGGGGGGTACCCTGGTATATCACAAATTCGAAAATGCACTATTGCCGGCTGGCCAAACGAAGAGATTCTCCACGTGGGCAATGATACCAGAGGAAGAGGTACTTATTGCCTTTAAAATGGCCCAGAGCATTTATACCCTAGACCCGTACGATTTTGTCAGAAAAGGGTTAATAGGGGGGATATGGTGTCACGGTATACAACGAATTCGGTCTGAATTATTGCCGGCTGGCCAAACTATGAGATTTTCCACGTGGGCCATTATACCAGTGGTAGAGGTAGGCATTTCCTCTAAAATGGCCTATAACAATCATGCCCTAGACCTGTGCAAATTTGTCAGCAGACGGTTTAAAGGGTGATATAGTATCCCGGTGTACAACGAAGTCAAAATGAAATATTGCCAGCTGACCGACTAAGATAATCTAAACGTGGAACATATTAGCAGATGTAGAGGTAGCCATTGCCTTTAAGATGGGCCATATCACTAACCCTGATTGCGTTGTCAAACATATCAGATGTATGGAATAATGTTGCCTCGAAAATTACCCATGGTTCTTATGTCCTAGACCCGTTCCTGTTAAACAGCAAAGGGAAGTACTCTTGTATATCACAAAGACCAAACTAAGAGTTTCTCCTTGTGAGCTAACAAAAAGATTAGCGTAGGTGTTTTCTCTAAAAAGGCCCATGTATCGTATATCATAGATCCGTACGTATTGGTAGGAAAAGGGTAAGGGAAGTACTCTTGTATATCAAAATATTCAAACATACTTTTACTTGCTGGTCATTTTAAAGGTAATTAGTACCTTAACCTCTGTATCATGGTCCACGAGGAGAATCTTTTAGTTTGACAAGTCGTCAATAGTTCAATTCGACTTTGAGATATATAAAGGTGCCCATCTTTCTCTTTGCTGACTAGGTCGTACGGTCTAGGGTATAGTAGTATGGGTCATTTTAGAGGCAATTCCTATTTCTTCCTCTGATATAATGACCCACGTGGAGAATTTCTTAATTTGGCCATCCGGCAATAGTTCTTTTCTACTTCGTGATGAATCGGAGTACCACAACCCTTGTTATCCCCTCCTGATAAACTCGTACGGGTCTAGGACATAAGTACTATGGGCCAATATACAACTACTACATATACCTCTTGTGTCATGACCCATGTGGAAAATGTCTTGGTTTGGCCAGCTGGCAATAGTTCATTTCGACTTTGTGATATATAAAGGTACCAACCTTATCATTTCCTGGCTAAGTCGTACGAGTCTAGGGCATTAAAGATTTTTGTCATTTTTGAGGCAATGGATACCTCTCCCTCTGATATAATGACTCGTGTGAATAATTCTTTCTATTCAAGCTCTAATGTCAACATGTCACACATGTTACAATGAATATGGGCAGCGAGAACGTTGCGTTTGTGATTTTGCTCTTAACATACTTGGGCCGCACATGAATTACTTTAAAATAAATGAAAGTGATCACAACATTAATTATTAAAGTTCTTATACTAGTAAAATAAATTACTAGTAAAATTTTAAAGTTTATATGTAAAATATTTAACAGCCCACGGTTTAAATTCATTTTAATGTCCATATGCTAATCACACGTTATCATTTTACTTTTCACGATTTATATTTAACACATGTTAGTCTATGTTTTTATTTTCGTCTTTTCCTCACTCTGAGCTGCTATATTTTCAAGTTCCAAAGAATTCAAGTTTGATGATTGGTCTAGATATCAAACCAGTTTTTGTTCGAATTATGGCTGATCGTGTAAGTCCATCTTTGCCGTAAAATAATTTGTCAATGATCGCCAAAGTCCAATTTACTTGTCCTGAATCTGAACTACATATTTCCGACGTTAATGTTCTATGTGTTTCGATCTGTGTATCGGTAATATTTCCTAAGCGAATTTATTTATTCCTGCTTCCATCTTTTTATGTAGTTTTTAAGAATTAATGAAAGAAACTTTGATTGTCTAGCCAGTTACTGGTTCATGCGTAGTGTCTTTGGTTCCTGGTTGTAAACTACAGCCTTTAAGGCCGTTATACGGTAGCGTCTTTTCAATATGATAATAAATGTGACGGAGTAAGGGGTTCGTCGTCCGCGTTTGATCCGATGAAACGTATGTTAGTGGGCGATCACTGAGTAAACGTTCTACTTCAGTCATTATCGTGTTGAGTGTTTTATTGTCCATATGTGCTCGTTTAATGCAGTTTTTCGTTATTCCTCTCAATCTCTCCCACCATCCACCGAACAAAATTGTTCCATAAGGATTAAGCTTCTCGGTTACATGATGATTTTGATAAATGTTCAATTTCTTATGCTCTCGCATCATACAAATCATTTACAAATACTAAACGTGATGCATGGAAGAAGTCTAACAAAGCTCTTTGTTAATTAAAGCTCGATATAATATTGTCAACATAAAAGTATTTCTTTAACATTGCTGTCCAGTCTGTTGAATTGCAGTCAAATGTTTACGTATAACAGCATTTAGGATAAACGGAGAGAAAGTTGCTCCAAATTATACTGACTTGAATCTGTTTGCGGTTAGTTGACTATTTGGGTCACCCGGGTTACTACGCATAAGAGAATCTGGTAACATCACGATCCTCTTCATCCAGCCCATAATAAGTAAGGCTTTTTTCTATACCTGTCGAGACGGCGTATTTGTGCATTCTAAATCGGAGGAAAATTCCGGTTAAATCATTAAAGTTTGGCCAAAGATCCATCAAACAATCATTTAAGCTTAGATTAATAGGTGAAGGTTTGCAGCTACAGTCAAATACAATTCTGATTGGCGTGGTTGACGACTTTTTACGGAAATGATGGTGCGGTATGGAATGAACAATTGTTTTGGCTGATCGTTCATCAACTCTCTCGATAAATCTACGTTTTTCTTGTTCATTAATAATTTTTCCGTTTTTCTGTAAAAGTGTAAGTTCACGATTGAGACGCTTAATGACATTTTCTGTTCTCCGTTATTCAATACTTCTGTTGTCTAGAAGGGTGTGGTGTTCCTCCTTACAAGGTAACTTATCAACATATCTTTATGTTTCCATATGGTAACCTCTACCATTTGATTTATATACATCTTGGAATTGTCTGTTTTCAGATTTGTTGTCACTATTATTTATACTAGCAGCTTCAACTTCCATAAATTTCTCCATTATAAAAGTTCTACTCTTCAACTTTGTGACCAACTAATATGTTCATCATTGACGTAAGTGTGTGATCTGGATTTGCAGGTATTCAATTGATGGTGCCGGTTAGAAGGTTACGGATTTCCGACTTTACGGTAGTAGGTCCTGTTCCTCATACTATTCTATCATCGACAATTGACCAGTAATAATCGAATTAGATATAATTCAATAGAGAATCTTCAACCATTGGGTCATGTGAGACCGGATGGTCTAGTTTCAAGCCAAACAAATACTTTAAATTTGTTATATTACGTACATAAGTCTTCATTGGTACAGCTATTTCTGGTACAATCAAAACGTTGATAGGTAATTTGCCGTTGTCTGTGCCATCACTTGTGTCACAAAATCCTGACAAGTTTATGGTTTTCTGTCTGGTAATTGTCAAATCAAGCTCTGTAGCTTATTTTTCTGTGATGAGGGCATTTGTGCGCCCTTGTCAAATAATGTGTTTGTGTAAGTACATTGAATGCCCGAACTTACTTGCGCTACGACAGTTTTTAGTCTGTGTCTGTGAGTGAAGAGCTATACCCGTTTTCTTCGCGTTGTGTTGTGTTTACTGAATTGTGTTACTAGTAATATATTCATTAGTGTTACTCTGTTTTTCATCTTTTTAACCTCGTCTTTGCATAAACTAGTATGCTGCTTTATTTTACATTTCCTGCAACTTTTGTGTGATTTGCAATCAGCTATATTGGGGGTCAAAGACAGTTAAAACATAAACGATGCTGTTTAACAACAGAAATATTTGCTGTTTGATCAATTATCTTAGTGCAATTAACGGGAACATGTGATTCGTTACAAAAGTACACATGATTTTACGTTTATTTGTGTTGATTTATTTTGTACGTACCTTTGCATTGGTGTGAAATGCTGCTGTAGTGGTTTAAGTTTCCGTATGATCAGAGGAATTGCCTCTCTCCATAATGTTGAGTTCTTGAGATAGTATATGTAGTAGTTCATTTAATTGCCAACTATTTGATTCATGGTGTCTTGTAAGATTTATGCGTACGTCCCCGGTAACTTTTTCAATATGATAGGGACCAATAATGGGTCATATGTATTCTCTGTTTGACCAAGGGATTCTAAATCACGTACATATGTTTCAATTTTGTCGTAAAAAATAACGTAAGCTCTTGTATGAAGGTATGTAAAATTAAGCATTCATGTACGTTTGCGTGATGTTGCGAACTTGTGGCATTTGTGTTTAGCGTTGATGTTTGTACTTAGATAAATTTTGCTATTGGCTGTATTTTTTTTCTAAATTAAATAAATAATCATCAGAGTTAACGATTTCTGTTTCGAAGGTTATTGGAATCAACAAGTTTTGTGCCGCTCTCCCCTTTTTTCGTCGAATTTCTGGAATATTCCGGAGACGGCACTACTATGTCCTGCTAGTATCGATTTCAGCTGTAAATTCATCCTGGTCACTTGACACCAATATCGTTAAGAGGTTCACTTGACACCAATATCGTTAAGAGGTTACATCGGACAACTATATAGCTAACAATAACAAAAGCGAATAGAATGTATGTATATCTATTTTGACTCTTATGTCAACACGTGACACTTACGTAACATTACAATGATTAACAACAGCGAAAAATTGATCAATTACTCCTTAACATATTGTCTAAGTATCGGTACCCAGTACGATTGTAATACGTAAGTAAGCGTAGCATTGAGTCCGAATAAAGTGAACGCTCGTGTGCGTCTGTCACTATCAGTTTGGTAAGTAAATGATTCGCAGGTAATAAATACGGAAATTTGGTATTCTCTAAAATGATTCCGCTGTGAATCCTTCCATTGCATCTCAAAAAGCTACCGTCATCTATGAAGAGTCACAATTGTCTAGTGCTAGGATATTGCCTTGTGTTTTTATCTCAGATGTTTGGTATATCGGTATATTGGTAGTTAAATATGAACCGCTGAACGTAAGCAGTTACTCAAATCACTTTCCTGAAAATTTCAATATTTCCAATTGTCTATAACGTTATTGATATCATAGTGATCAGTATGAACTTCATTGTTTAGAAATTCCTCGTCTTCGTTTTTTTCTGTAATTGTCAATGCCGTTAACTAATTCTGTCTTTTTTTAAAGGACACTATCGATGTATTGATCGACGTCAATTCCTCGTGTTAAGAGATTGGTTGGGTTGCATTCTTTTGGGCAATATCTCCATTAATGTTGATTTTGTAGATTTTGTTATTCCTCGCGCTCGATTCACAATAAATCGTTTAAACAGTTTCGATGATTTAACCAGTGCAATACTATACAGCTATCCGACCAGAAAGCCACGTTTTTTCATTAGAAGGTCGATTTTACATGAAAAGCTAGTCTAGTTCCAATAACTGCGGCCATAAGTTCTAGTTGCGGTTATGTAAGGGTTTTCACTTGCGCTAATCTGCTTTTCGCAATCACTAACGTAATTTCGGTTCCGTTGTTCAGATAGTCAGTCGCAAAATACGTGTAGTTCAAGGTATACCGAAGATTAGATGAAACAAAGGAGAATACAAAATTTGATCAAGTAGAAGTCATTACAACACTAGGAAAACTTCTGCAAACACAAACATTGTTTTAGGACTTGAATGAACAAATTCTAAAGTTAACGGAACCGGAAGATGTGGTAAATTAGATTATTTCATTCAGATGAATTTTCGGTTAATATGATAACCTTGATTTGACACGTACGTAAGTTCATACAAATGTCCAAAATCCTGCAGTTCCGTCACATTGAATCAAATACTAAAGTACTAGAACGCACACTTTAAATCCAAAAACTATACCGTTTGTTTCAATGCAAAACATAGCATACCTACACAACGCACTGTCGTTTGAAAACCAGTTTGCCCAAGCCATTCTCACAATCAACACGCAATAAAGTACATTTCCTGCAACTTTTAATCAGAGTAACGTACCAAAACTTACGCTTCCAACTTTCGAAGGCACGATTTCAGAATGGCAAACCTTCTGGGACTCATGTGAGTCGTCCGTACATCTTAACTAGTTACTTACAAATATACAAAAGTGTAACTGCTTGAAAGCTCATGAAGTAGAACACGAAGCACTAGATTTAGAAATTCCTTCGCCTATAAATCAGTAAACAAGCTTACGAAGTTTTTTACGATCAAATTGGAGGTAGCGTCAAGGTCTAGAAACTTTGGGTAAGACACATGAAACATACGGCACACTACTTCTTCCCATTATTGTCAACGAATTACCCGTTGAAGTCAGAAAATATCTCGCGCGAGGACATAGAACAAAAACGTTGGTATAACGGACCTCCCTGAAAGCATATTAGACGATATCGTTATACCGGACACAGGACAAAAGAGTCGACATCCGAAATTGGTGAAATCTAAATTTTACAAGAATATTGAGACTAGACCTAGCGTTTAATGTCACGAAATACATCCACCAACTCATTGCAGTAAATAGTTATCAAAGGTACCAGGATTATAATTTTGTACGCCAGAAGCGCGTTTCTTCTACATAAGACTCATCAGTGACGCTCATATCAAAATATTTATAAAGCCAAACAAGTACAAAGTTGAAGAGCATTGAGGATCCAAAATTCCAAAAAATTGTGCCAAATACGGCTAAGTTAAAAAACAGCCGACACATAATGCCGTATGAACAAATTTGTTATCTTTAACTACCTTGGTATACACAGACTAAACGAATGTAAATCTAAACGCACATTGTAATGAGAAAAACCACACAAACTAATGTAATGCACGTTAAACCCACTATCTTCGAATTCGCCCAACGTTCAACTCGTGAATGACATTGATGATACGGAACATAATACTACTATTTTGTATTCTCAACGGACAGAATTGCAATCGAATGTACTTTTGAAAACTGCCGTGGCACAAGTAGGCTCAAATCAGTTCTTTATCGATACGGATATTCTTTTTGACGAAGGAGGGCAAACATCTTTTGAAACGCAAAACTTAACTAAATTAACAGATAGCGGGAACATAAATAATATATTAATCGGCATTTGGAGGTGCAGAGAAAAACGTGAGACACATAGAAAAGTCAACAATCTATCTGAAAACCGATGTAGGACACGTATTGTCAATCAAAGTACTGATAGTACAGATGATCGGCATGCCTATACAGAATCACATACGTAATATTGATACACAGAACGGTTATTTGCGTGGTTTAAAGATAGCGCACACGGTGACAAAGCACGATTCATTCGAGATATCGTTGCTGGTAGGCGCATATTACTACGGGGACGTTGTTAAAGATTATATAGTCCGTGTAAACGATCCGACCGCCGTGAAATCCAATATCGGATAAATGCTTTCGGTACTTACATACGGTAAGAAAACAAACACGTCGAAGACTAGTATGTGTAATGTTCTAGTATCACACAAAGTTACAGAATTCAATCTGGAGAGATTTTGGAATTTAGATTCAATAGGAATAAATAGTAGGGAGGTAGACGAAGACGACAACGCATATATTTAAGTCTATCAGGACAGATCAATTGAGTTCTGAGAAAACAAATATTCCGCTATGTTACCTTGAAAACGTGATGAATTGCCTATAAATTAAGCAGTCACGAACAGAAGGACAGAAACGTCCTTCAAAGACTTACTCAAAACTCAGATATGTTAAAGAAGTACGGGAACATTATACAAGAACAGGAACGAAGAGGATTCATAGAGAAGGTAGATGAAACAGATGAACTTAAGACAAGTATCACTACATTCCTTATCATCCTATACAGAAGGAATCAAGCACTATGCCTATCAAAATTGTTTACGACTGCATTTGTCGACATCGCATAATTCGCAAAGTTTGAATGACTGATTTGTATGTGGACAACATTCTGTTAAGTTTACAGAACGAGGGTGGGCTGACTATAAGGAAGGGAGATCAATGATGGAGGAAACTGGATTCTATCTACGATCCTGGACGTCAAACCGTGTGGATATACGTAAGCTAGCTAAAACGGAAAAAAGTACTACTATATGCGGACAAAACACAAAAGTACTTGGTATGTTATGGAATAGCTGATTCGATGATCTGATGTACCAGAAATTAATACGGCCACTTTGTGAAAAATTGTGCATATCATGCTACAGGAATAAAATTTGGCATAGACTCAGCTCAGCTGTTACTCTTTTATTCAAGATAAGGAGGCATTTGAAAAAATGTCTCACATCCGGTAAAAATCTTAAATGGCCGACATCATACTTAAATCATCCAAATATCAGAGGCTAGTGTAAGTGTGTGAAAAGCGGTTTTTATCATGCTGATATAATAATATTTGGAACAAACCTTTGTTATGTACTACTTTTGGATATTTTATATAGATAAGATGTCTTTTAAAACCCTACTTTCGGTAAAATCCGACATGGCGGACATTGTACTAAAATAAGATTATTTTTAAAGGAGGGTATTACTACTATCATTAAATTGTTCAGGAACCTTTCTTTGATGCTGCTAATGGATACAATACATAAGACATATGTCTTTAAAAGCATTACTTCCGGTTATAGTCAAACTGGCGGACATGAAACATCATTATTTTACTTTAATATTCAACTTTATTTCAAAATGTAAAGAAACTGGGTTTTTTTTTGTGCTGGTCAGTTACCATTTGGTTTTGGCTTTAAGTTATCTTCTAAACCACCTATTGTATTCTATAGATAATGATTAAATACAAAGCTAACACTTCCGGTATTTAAAACCAATTTGGAGTAAATTTCAAAGATGAGTCCTCAGTCCATATCTTCGAAATAGAGGTTTTATTTGGATAGATTGATGAAAATAAGATAAAATCACTGTAGTACTAAAACATCTCTAAAAGTACAGATCATCATTTATGGCCGCAAATATTCACAATGGGAAAGCTGATTTTCCTCATTTACTAAGACAGCGGCGGTATTGGTTTTTACATCAATAATGTACAAGCTCCTGATAAGGTGAAGAGGCCTAACAAAGAGTTGTCCAAAGAAGTTCCAATGTTTCATATTTTCCCCGCCATTATAAACGTCTGGAATAGTAAGCATAGAAACCAAATCTCAAGCTTGTTACTCATCCACACCCGCCATGGTATATTGCACGTTTTACATGATGAAAAACATTAGACCGAGTCGTTCAAATATCATCAATAAGTCTTTCCACTTTCAAAAACATGTTTTCTTGCTTCGTAAACCCCATCTGATAAGTTTGTTCGATCTTACTACAAAACTACGTATCGTTTTATCAATGTCATTATCAAATCCATATCTGGTGATGTTGGTTGATCAATCATCATTCTAAATCATTAAGTCACATCTTCAAACGCCATCCATGTCAACAACGAAGTTCCCTTTCAAGTAAACGTGCACTTGAAAGGTCACGGATAGATTATATCTAAGGCTTTTTCCACTTCCAAATACAAGCCAATGTTCATCTGCCCCCATGTCACGGAATAATGACACAGCAATGACAGCAGCATCAGTATCGACTGTTCAAGTCATGAGTCAGTTAAGTCTGTGAATCACTGCATCAGACACAAGTTTTTTTTTATATTGATTCTATAGTATAAGCCTATTCATTTTAACATGGGGCTAAACTTGAAACACCATCATGTGGTGAATAACACAAAACATCCTGAGCATTTGTAGCTACAACTAACTCTTCCTCAAAATCTATTGATCAAGCGCCTGTGAATAAAAACTAAAAAGTTCTTTCTTAATGTCGCCATCTCTCAGAAAACTTTACCAATTTTGAGATTTGATTCGACTCTGGATTCGTCTTTGTATTCTCTTACCCCTAAGTGTATTTCTTTTTTCTGGTGGCAGCATTCAAACTACCGGTATTGTCTATATATGCATTCATCCACTGTTACAGTTTCAAGTTGTTTCATAACGAGTATGCTGATAGGGGTATTATGCCCTTATCTTAAAAAGCATGAAACTATTATGATAAAGTCTTGGATGCATATGACAGTAGTAGCAACACATGTTCAGGATATTCTATCTTTACCGCCGTGATGCGTTTCAAGTTAAACACCATATTAATACATATGTATTAAAAGGCTGACACTAGAATCATGGTGCATGTGTCTGATGCAGTGAAACACGAAATTAAACAAGTCATTATTCGAACAGTCGTTACTGATGATGCTGTCATTACTGTTTCGCTATTTCGTGACATAGGGGTAGACGAACTATGGATTGTGTTTAAGAGGAGGAAAAGCTTTGGATAAATATATATAAATGACCTTCCAAATGCACTCGCGATTAGGGATCACACACAAATATTGTGATCCATTTTTCCGTTGTGATACGGTTCTCTGTTTTCTTGAAAAGGGGGAAAAAGACTGTTTGGGAGACATTGATAGCATTTGAAGATGTGACTTTAACTTAAAGAATGATAATTGATCCGCCTAAATCACCGGTGTTTACTGTAAGATAGTAAAAAATAATCATATGGGGTTAGCATGGTTAACAAAGCAAGAAATATCTATTTACGCAAAAGGGTAGGTTAATTGAGGTTATCAACTTAGTCTAGTCTTTTCCAGCATGCAAAATGTACAATATACTAAGACACGTGTTTAGGGGACGAGCCTGAAATTGGCTCGTATGCTACCAAGTCCAGCCGCTAATGGATGACGACGGGACAAAGAGGATCACTTTTAAAAAACTCTTTCTGAGGGCTCATCATGTTGTCAGAAGCTTGCACATTGTGGATGTAAGAAAGGTTGTCGCGGTTGTTTTTATGAGGAAAATCAAGTCTCCCGTGCCCTGCGTCGTGTGCATGTGGTGGTAACTGGGAATTTACAAGGTTTTTTTTGCCAAATAGTGGTAATTTTTAAAAGGTTTAGTACTTAAGTGATTTTATTTTGATTAAATCAATCTATCCAAAGCTCTACATCGAACATATGGAGTGAGGACTCATCTTTGACATTTACGCACTATTGGTTTTTTTTACCGGAAGTGTTAACTTTGTATTTAAATATTAACTACAGAATATGATAAGTGGTTTAGAGGATAAATTAAAACCTAAAGTTGATGACCACCACAAAAAAAAAACCACTTTCTTCACATTTTGAAAAAAAAGATAGATATCAAAATAAAAAAATGACATATTTATGTCCTCCATTTTGAATATTACCGGAAGAAAGGATTTATAAGACATATATCTTATACATTGTATTCCTTGGAAGCATCAAAGAAATGTTCCTGTACAATTTAATGATAGTAACAATACGTTAAAACACATTTCAATCCCCCTCCCTAAAAAATAAGCTTATTTTAGTCAATGTCCGCCATATTGGATTCTACCGAAAGTAGGGTTTTTAGAGACATTTTATCTATATAATATATCCAAAAGTATTACATAACAAAGGTTTGTACCAAATATTATTATAGCAGCATGCTGATAGATCCTTTTCACACATTGTGGATTCATTATTATTCGTGGGATACCAATTTTTTCGTGGATTTTGTTGGTACAGGCAAACCACGAAATTTGATGTTCAACGAATGACAAATTTTACAAAGGCTTGTACTAGTATGCAGACTTCGGTAAAACCACGAAGTTAAATATCCACGAATATGTGAGTTTCCCTGAATCCACGAAAATTGGTACCCACGAAAATAAATGAATCCACAGTACTAGCCTTCTATATTGGGCCGATTAAAGTATCGAGGGGTTAATGCATCAACCACGTAACTGAAAATTTTGCAGTTTTGAGATTTATTGATTTGTTTAGCACTAAAGTATTAAATGATATTACCTAAATTTTTTAGAGCAATTGGTTATAAAATAAATTTTTAATTGACATGTTCATCAATCTATTATAAGTTTGATAACGAAAGTTTGCCAACATGAACGACTTATCTCGTATTACTATTAGAATGAACGTTTTATTCTTATAATTAAATAGCTTGCACCAAGCGCCCCAACAAAATATCTAACGATGAGGTGTGTCGCATTCCTATAAACAAACAAATGTTTGAAAATGCATATGCCTCAACACTGTAACAAGTACTATCTTCATATTGCAATTGACATTTTGATTTATTTATTTCAACACCTAAAACCATTTCCCCCACAACATCAGATAATGTTTTGCAGCTGTTAAAGAAATGTGAATATCAGCAGGTTATCAAACAAGCAAGGTCAACTAAGTGTTACTGGCATGACCTCATATTAGATAATATAAACATCAACTGAGATTAAACCAAGTAATTGTT